>NC_088219.1:1264554-1294554 GCF_036934945.1 Oncorhynchus masou masou
ATTTAGATACTATACTATATATACTATATACATTTAGATACTATACTATATATACTATATACATTTAGGTACTATACTATATATACTATATACATTTAGATACTATACTATATATACTATATACAGTTATATACTATACTATATGTACTATATACATTTAGATACTATATTATATATACTATTTACATTTAGGTACTATACTATATATACTATATACATTTAGATACTATATATATATTTAGGTACTATACTATATATACTATATACATTTAGGTACTATATACATTTAGATACTATACTATATATACTATATACATTTAGGTACTATACTATATATACTATATACATTTAGATACTATACTATATATACTATATACATTTATACACTATATATACTATATACATTTAGATACTATACTATATATACTATATACATTTATACATACTATATATACTATATACATTTAGGTACTATACTGTATATACTATATACATTTAGGTACTATACTATATATACTATATACATTTATGTACTATATACATTTAGATACTATATATACTATATACATTTATATACTATGCTATATATACTATATACATGTATATACTATATATACTATATACATTTAGATACTATACTATATATACTATATACATTTAGATACTATACTATATATACTATATACATTTAGATACTATACTATATATACTATTTACATTTAGATACTATACTATATATACTATTTACATTTAGATACTATATACATTTAGATACTATACTATATATACTATATACATTTAGATACTATACTATATATACTATTTACATTTAGATACTATATATACTAAATACATTTAGATACTATACTATATATACTATTTACATTTAGATACTATATACATTTAGATACTATACTATATATACTATATACATTTAGATACTATACTATATATACTATATACATTTAGATACTATACTATATACATGTTGTTGACTAAAACCCCTCTCTCTCCCTACAGGTGTGGTTGGGGGTTTGTATTGGTGACTAAAACCCCTCTCTCTCCCTACAGGTGTGGTTGGGGGTTTGTGTTGGTGACTAAAACCCCTCTCTCTCCCTACAGGTGTGGTTGGGGGTTTGTGTTGTTGACTAAAACCCCTCTCTCTCCCTCTACAGGTGTGGTTGGGGGTTTGTGTTGTTGACTAAAACCCCTCTCTCTCCCTCTACAGGTGTGGTTGGGGGTTTGTGTTGTTGATTAAAACCCCTCTCTCTCCCTGCAGATGTGGTTGGGGGTTTGTGTTGTTGACTAAAACCCCTCTCTCTCCCTACAGGTGTGGTTGGGGGTTTGTGTTGGTGACTAAAACCCCTCTCTCCCTACAGGTGTGGTTGGGGGTTTGTGTTGTTGACTAACACCCCTCTCTCTCCCTACAGGTGTGGTTGGGGGTTTGTATTGGTGACTAAAACCCCTCTCTCCCTACAGGTGTGGTTGGGGGTTTGTATTGGTGACTAAAACCCCTCTCTCCCTACAGGTGTGGTTGGGGGTTTGTGTTGGTGACTAAAACCCCTCTCTCCCTACAGGTGTGGTTGGGGGTTTGTGTTGTTGACTAAAACCCCTCTCTCTCCCTACAGGTGTGGTTGGGGGTTTGTGTTGGTGACTAAAACCCCTCTCTCTCCCTACAGGTGTGGTTGGGGGTTTGTATTGGTGACTAAAACCCCTCTCTCCCTACAGGTGTGGTTGGGGGTTTGTGTTGGTGACTAAAACCCCTCTCTCCCTACAGGTGTGGTTGGGGGTTGTGTTGGTGACTAAAACCCCTCTCTCTCCCTACAGGTGTGGTTGGGGGTTTGTATTGGTGACTAAAACCCCTCTCTCTCCCTACAGGTGTGGTTGGGGGTTTGTGTTGTTGACTAAAACCCCTCTCTCTCCCTACAGGTGTGGTTGGGGGTTTGTGTTGTTGACTAAAACCCCTCTCTCTCCCTACAGGTGTGGTTGGGGGTTTGTGTTGTTGACTAAAACCCCTCTCCCTCCCTACAGGTGTGGTTGGGGGTTTGTGTTGTTGACTAAAACCCCTCTCTCTCCCTACAGGTGTGGTTGGGGGTTTGTATTGGTGACTAAAACCCCTCTCTCTCCCTACAGGTGTGGTTGGGGGTTTGTGTTGTTGACTAAAACCCCTCTCCCTCCCTCTACAGGTTTGCTTTTATGAACAGGCGGGTGCTGGATGTGTTTGGGACTCAGGCCTCCAGAGACTTCCATGGATTCATGCCCAACAGAACCCCCGTTACGCCACCCCGACCCTGAGCCCTGAACAGAACATCACTCTGGGTTGACCCCACACTGTTAGAGGTCAGGGGGTCAGCCAGAGGGGGGGGGAGTCCTAAATGGAGCCCTGTGCACTACATAGGGAACACATTGGCTCTCTCTAAGGACCTCCGTCTGTGTGAGGACACTTCATAAAGCTGTCTTAAGGATGTTCAACCCATAGAGGACAGATGATATTGTATGTAAAGTAGGGAGGGAGGGAGGGATTAAGGGAGGGAGGGAGGGATTGAGGGAGGGAGGGATTGAGGAAGGGAGTGATTGAGGGAGGGAGTGATTGAGGGAGGGAGTGATTGAGGGAGGGAGTGATTGAGGGAGGGAGGGAGTGATTGAGGGAGGGAGGGAGTGATTGAGGGAGTGATTGAGGGAGGGAGGGAGTGATTGAGGGAGGGAGGGAGTGATTGAGGGAGGGATTGAGGGAGGGATTGAGGGAGTGATTGAGGGAGGGATTGAGGCAGGGAGAGATTGAGGGAGGGAGAAGGTTTTGGGAAACTGCTCTCGCCGGTAGACGTCTGGACATCTGAGTTGATTTAATATGAGCAATATGGCTTAAACCTATCCGATCCTCTCAGATCTGCCCTGGTGGGGGCGAGGGCTTGATTTGGGTAACTGAGTTAAGGTGAAGAAGGGGGAGTTTGCTGGACGGTTTTCTAGCTGTTGCCTTGGTAGCGCAGGAGGAGGAGCTCTTACCGTGCCGAGAGGGTGATTTATCATTTATGGATCTACAAGCTGTTCTTTTGTGGAAACCAACCTTCTAGGGTTACACTGGCCGTGTCCCAAATTTGGCTTGCGTACTACTTAATAAAACGGCATACTGTGTACTAATCATAATATATATACTATTTAGCAGTGATGTGGTCGAGTCACTAAACTTCACGTCCGAGTCGAGGCACAAGTCCCTGGTTCTATATCAGGCTATTTACCCAGTCAGATATAGAGGTGTTATTGACCCAGTCAGATATAGAGGGGTTATTGACCCAGTCAGATATAGAGGGGTTATTAACCCAGTCAGATATAGAGGGGTTATTAACCCAGTCAGATATAGAGGGGTTATTGACCCAGTCAGATATAGAGGAGATATTAACCCAGTCAGATATAGAGGAGTTATTAACCCAGTCAGATATAGAGGAGTTATTGACCCAGTCAGATATAGAGGGGTTATTGACCCAGTCAGATATAGAGGGGTTATTGACCCAGTCAGATATAGAGGGGTTATTGACCCAGTCAGATATAGAGGGGTTATTGACCCAGTCAGATATAGAGGGGTTATTGACCCAGTCAGATATAGAGGGGTTATTGACCCAGTCAGATATAGAGGGGTTATTGACCCAGTCAGATATAGAGGAGATATTAACCCAGTCAGATATAGAGGAGTTATTGACCCAGTCAGATATAGAGGAGTTATTGACCCAGTCAGATATAGAGGGGTTATTGACCCAGTCAGATATAGAGGGGTTATTGACCCAGTCAGATATAGAGGAGATATTAACCCAGTCAGATATAGAGGAGTTATTAACCCAGTCAGATAGAGGTGTTATTAACCCAGTCAGATATAGAGGAGTTATTTACCCAGTCAGATATAGAGGAGTTATTAACCCAGTCAGATATAGAGGAGTTATTAACCCAGTCAGATAGAGGTGTTATTAACCCAGTCAGATAGAGGGGTTATTTACCCAGTCAGATATAGAGGGGTTATTGACCCAGTCAGATATAGAGGAGTTATTGACCCAGTCAGATATAGAGGGGTTATTGACCCAGTCAGATATTGAGGAGTTATTAACCCAGTCAGATATAGAGGAGATATTGACCCAGTCAGATATAGAGGGGTTATTTACCCAGTCAGATATAGAGGAGATATTAACCCAGTCAGATATAGAGGAGTTATTAACCCAGTCAGATAGAGGTGTTATTAACCCAGTCAGATATAGAGGAGTTATTTACCCAGTCAGATATAGAGGAGTTATTAACCCAGTCAGATATAGAGGAGTTATTAACCCAGTCAGATAGAGGTGTTATTAACCCAGTCAGATAGAGGAGATATTGACCCAGTCAGATATAGAGGGGTTATTGACCCAGTCAGATATTGAGGAGTTATTGACCCAGTCAGATATAGAGGAGATATTGACCCAGTCAGATATAGAGGGGTTATTTACCCAGTCAGATATAGAGGGGTTATTGACCCAGTCAGATATAGAGGGGTTATTGACCCAGTCAGATATAGAGGGGTTATTGACCCAGTCAGATATAGAGGGGTTATTGACCCAGTCAGATATAGAGGGGTTATTGACCCAGTCAGATATAGAGGGGTTATTGACCCAGTCAGATATAGAGGAGTTATTGACCCAGTCAGATAAAGAGGAGTTGTTGACCCAGTCAGATATAGAGGGGTTATTGACCCAGTCAGATATAGAGGGGTTATTGACCCAGTCAGATATAGAGGTGTTATTAACCCAGTCAGATATAGAGGAGTTATTTACCCAGTCAGATATAGAGGAGTTATTAACCCAGTCAGATATAGAGGGGTTATTAACCCAGTCAGATATAGAGGAGTTATTTACCCAGTCAGATATAGAGGGGTTATTAACCCAGTCAGATAAAGAGGAGTTATTTACCCAGTCAGATATAGAGGAGATATTAACCCAGTCAGATATAGAGGGGTTATTAACCCAGTCAGATAAAGAGGAGTTATTGACCCAGTCAGATATAGAGGGGTTATTGACCCAGTCAGATATAGAGGGGTTATTGACCCAGTCAGATATAGAGGGGTTATTGACCCAGTCAGATATAGAGGGGTTATTGACCCAGTCAGATATAGAGGAGTTATTGACCCAGTCAGATATAGAGGGGTTATTTACCCAGTCAGATATAGAGGGGTTATTTACCCAGTCAGATATAGAGGGGTTATTGACCCAGTCAGATATAGAGGGGTTATTAACCCAGTCAGATAGAGGTGTTATTAACCCAGTCAGATATAGAGGAGTTATTAACCCAGTCAGATATAGAGGAGTTATTAACCCAGTCAGATATAGAGGAGTTATTTACCCAGTCAGATATAGAGGGGTTATTGACCCAGTCAGATATAGAGGGGTTATTAACCCAGTCAGATATAGAGGGGTTATTAACCCAGTCAGATATAGAGGAGTTATTTACCCAGTCAGATATAGAGGGGTTATTTACCCAGTCAGATATAGAGGGGTTATTTACCCAGTCAGATATAGAGGGGTTATTTACCCAGTCAGATATAGAGGAGATATTTACCCAGTCAGATATAGAGGGGTTATTTACCCAGTCAGATATAGAGGGGTTATTAACCCAGTCAGATAGAGGAGTTATTTACCCAGTCAGATATAGAGGGGTTATTAACCCAGTCAGATATAGAGGTGTTATTAACCCAGTCAGAGGTGTTATTTACCCAGTCAGATATAGAGGAGTTATTAACCCAGTCAGATATAGAGGAGTTATTTACCCAGTCAGATAGAGGTGTTATTAACCCAGTCAGATATAGAGGGGTTATTAACCCAGTCAGATATAGAGGAGATATTTACCCAGTCAGATATAGAGGGGTTATTGACCCAGTCAGATATAGAGGGGTTATTGACCCAGTCAGATATAGAGGGGTTATTAACCCAGTCAGATATAGAGGAGTTATTTACCCAGTCAGATATAGAGGGGTTATTTACCCAGTCAGATATAGAGGGGTTATTTACCCAGTCAGATATAGAGGGGTTATTTACCCAGTCAGATATAGAGGAGATATTTACCCAGTCAGATATAGAGGGGTTATTTACCCAGTCAGATATAGAGGGGTTATTGACCCAGTCAGATATAGAGGAGTTATTTACCCAGTCAGATATAGAGGGGTTATTTACCCAGTCAGATATAGAGGGGTTATTTACCCAGTCAGATATAGTGTAGTGGCAAGAGGGATTTAGTCAATACATTGTTGGCTATCCTTTTCCTTTCTTTCTGTGCCACCAAATGTTTACCTTGTTTACTGGTAATATTACCATCGCTACGTTCAATAGGCTACCGGTAATGTTACCATGTTAGCTAGCAAGCTAATGAGGTATTATGACTGAACAAGGTTTAGTGTAGCCTAAACAAAAACTATCTAACAAGAAAGCTGACAGTCACTGGGTTTGCTACGGTGAAGCAGGGGAGTTGGGTATCTAACTAGAAAGCTGGCGGTCACTGGGTAGCTATGGTGAAGCAGGAGAGTTGGGTATCTAACTAGAAAGCTGACAGTCACTGGGTTTGCTACGGTGAAGCAGGGGAGTTGGGTATCTAACTAGAAAGCTGACGGTCACTGGGTTCGCTATGGTGAAGCAGGAGAGTTGGGTATCTAACTAGAAAGCTGACAGTCACTGGGTTCGCTATGGTGAAGCAGGAGAGTTGGGTATCTAACTAGAAAGCTGACAGTCACTGGGTAGCTACGGTGAAGCAAGAGTTGGGTATCTAACTAGAAAGCTGACGGTCACTGGGTAGCTACGGTGAAGCAAGAGAGTTGGGTATCTAACTAGAAAGCTGACGGTCACTGGGTTCGCTACGGTGAAGCAGGAGAGTTGGGTATCTAACTAGAAAGCTGACGGTCACTGGGTTCGCTATGGTGAAGCAGGAGAGTTGGGTATCTAACTAGAAAGCTGACAGTCACTGGGTAGCTACGGTGAAGCAGGAGAGTTGGGTATCTAACTAGAAAGCTGACGGTCACTGGGTAGCTACGGTGAAGCAGGAGAGTTGGGTATCTAACTAGAAAGCTGACGGTCACTGGGTTCGCTACGGTGAAGCAAGAGAGTTGGGTATCTAACTAGAAAGCTGACAGTCACTGGGTTCGCTACGGTGAAGCAGGGGAGTTGGGTATCTAACTAGAAAGCTGACAGTCACTGGGTTCGCTACGGTGAAGCAGGAGAGTTGGGTATCTAACTAGAAAGCTGATGGTCACTGGGTTTCCTAAGGTGAAGCAAGAGTTGGGTATCTAACTAGAAAGCTGACGGTCACTGGGTTCGCTATGGTGAAGCAGGGGAGTTGGGTATCTAACTAGAAAGCTGGCGGTCACTGGGTAGCTATGGTGAAGCAGAAGAGTTGGGTATCTAACTAGAAAGCTGACAGTCACTGGGTTCGCTACGGTGAAGTAGGAGAGTTGGGTATCTAACTAGAAAGCTGATGGTCACTGGGTTTCCTAAGGTGAAGCAAGAGTTGGGTATCTAACTAGAAAGCTGACAGTCACTGGGTAGCTACGGTGAAGCAGGGGAGTTGGGTATCTAACTAGAAAGCTGACGGTCACTAGGTAGCTATGGTGAAGCAGGGGAGTTGGGTATCTAACTAGAAAGCTGACGGTCACTGGGTTCGCTAAGGTGAAGCAGGAGAGTTGGGTATCTAACTAGAAAGCTGACGGTCACTGGGTTCGCTATGGTGAAGCAGGAGAGTTGGGTATCTAACTAGAAAGCTGACAGTCACTGGGTTCGCTACGGTGAAGCAGGGGAGTTGGGTATCTAACTAGAAAGCTGACAGTCACTGGGTTCGCTATGGTGAAGCAGGAGAGTTGGGTATCTAACTAGAAAGCTGACGGTCACTGGGTAGCTATGGTGAAGCAGGAGAGTTGGGTATCTAACTAGAAAGCTGACAGTCATTGGGTTCGCTATGGTGAAGCAGGAGAGTTGGGTATCTAACTAGAAAGCTGACAGTCACTGGGTTCGCTATGGTGAAGCAGGGGAGTTGGGTATCTAACGAGAAAGCTGACGGTCACTGGGTTCGCTACGGTGAAGCAGGGGAGTTGGGTATCTAACTAGAAAGCTGACAGTCACTGGGTTCGCTATGGTGAAGCAAGAGTTGGGTATCTAACTAGAAAGCTGACGGTCACTGGGTTCGCTACGGTGAAGCAGGGGAGTTGGGTATCTAACTAGAAAGCTGACAGTCACTGGGTTTGCTATGGTGAAGCAGGAGAGTTGGGTATCTAACTAGAAAGCTGACGGTCACTGGGTTCGCTACGGTGAAGCAAGAGTTGGGTATCTAACTAGAAAGCTGACGGTCACTGGGTTCGCTACGGTGAAGCAGAAGAGTTGGGTATCTAACTAGAAAGCTGACAGTCACTGGGTTCGCTATGGTGAAGCAGAAGAGTTGGGTATCTAACTAGAAAGCTGACAGTCACTGGGTTCGCTACGGTGAAGCAGGGGAGTTGGGTATCTAACGAGAAAGCTGACGGTCACTGGGTTCGCTAAGGTGAAGCAGGAGAGTTGCCTGTACGATGTGTATGACCGGAGCCTGTCTGCCCACACTCAACGCTTGCTCCCCCGCAGCTCACCAGCTGTTAAGGCTGGGTGTACTGGGTGCAGCTCACCAGCTGTTAAGGCTGGGTGTACTGGGTGTAGCTCACCAGCTGGTGAAGGCTGGGTGTACTGGGTGCAGCTCACCAGCTGGTGAAGGCTGGGTGTACTGGGTGCAGCTCACCAGCTGGTGAAGGCTGGGTGTACTGGGTGCAGCTCACCAGCTGGTGAAGGCTGGGTGTACTGGGTGCAGCTCACCAGCTGGTGAAGGCTGGGTGTACTGGGTGCAGCTCACCAGCTGGTGAAGGCTGGGTGTACTGGGTGCAGCTCACCAGCTGATGAAGGCTTGGTGCAGCTCACCAGCTGGTGAAGGCTGGGTGTACTGGGTGCAGCTCACCAGCTGGTGAAGGCTGGGTGTACTGGGTGTGTGTACCAAGTGTCATGAGGTGGTGAATCCTGGACTTGAATACTACAGCGCTGCTATTTATTACGTCGTGTAAACAACACAACGTATGCAGTAAGCACCAAGTGTCAGGATGCTAGGCTCATCCTACTGAGAATGAGTCATCCTCATGCAGTTGCGTTAATTCCCGCCATTTGTTCATCGAAGTACCCCCCCCCCCACCCTCCCCAGCTGATTATCAACTGTTGTCAGATACACGTGGGTCTGGACAGACGATTCTCTTCCTCAATAATGTGCAGCGAATTCTATTAGATGAAATGCCTGAAATGAGTACGACATCCTGGCATTTAAAGTATTCAACATTTTGTTAAATTTCAGTCCATATAAAAAAAATTTAAAAAAAAAACGTTTGAAAAAAATGCCTTCTGTTTAGGACACAAGTACAATTTTTGGGACATGGCCACTCAATGGTTAGTGGTCAGAGCGTTGGGCCAGTAACCGAAAGGTTGCTAGATCGAATCCCCGAGCTGACAAGGTACAAATCTGTCGTTCTTCCTCCTGAAAGAGGCATTGTAAATAAGAATTTGTTCTTAACTGACTTGCCTAGTTAAATAAAGGTTTCATTTATTTTTTTTAAATGGCAACACACCTCAGTTCAGCAGCAGTAACTCCTAATCGCTCCACCAGGGGGCAGACTTGATTCAGTTCTCAATTCCACTTTCCATTTAGTAATTTATTGATGTCAGAGTTCTAATTAAGTGGAAGTTCAGATTAATCGTGTACTAAATTGAAAACTCCTTTTATCAAACATTGGACATATTCAATTGACTTCTTTAATTGACTGAGTTAAAACTGTCAGGTCCCAATCCTGCTCTCTCCCTCCCCCTCTTCCCTCTCTCTCCCTCAACTCCCTCTCTCCCTCCCCCCTCTTCCCTCTCTCCCTCCCCCCTCTTCCCTCTCTCTCCCTCAACTCCCACTCTCTCCCTCCCCCTCTCCCTCTCTCCCCCCCCTCTTCCCTCTCTCTCCCTCAACTCCCTCTCTCTCCCTCTCTCCCTCCCCTCCCTCCCTCTCCCTCAACTCCCTCTCTCTCCCTCTCTCCCCTTCCCTCTCTCCCTCCCCTCCCTCCCTCTCTCCCTTCCCTCCCTCGCCCTCTCTTCCCTCCCTCGCCCTCTCTTCCCTCCCTCGCCCTCTCTTCTCTCCCTCTCTTCCCGCCCTCTCCCTCCCTTCCCTCTCTCTCCCTCCCTTCCCTCTCTCTCCCTCCCTTCCCTCTCTCCCTCCCTTCCCTCTCTCTCTCCCTCCCCTCTTTCTTGCTCTCTCTCTCCAGGTTGAGAGAAACTGATTGTGAAAAGCATCATGTAACATAAATCACCATAGAAACGTAGCAGAGATCTTTTAAATATAGCAATATACAGACTAATGTATGATACTTGATTATAATCTAAACATATATAAATACATACCTGTATGATATAAATACCAGTATGACAATGTTTGTAATTTATGTATAAAATAATTCAGCAACATGTTTATTAGTATTTTGATGTTTCCAGAAGGTGTGATGACTTTCTATTGGTTGATGTTTCCAGAAGGTGTGATGACTTTCTATTGGTTGATGGTTCCAGAAGGTTTGATGACTTTCTATTAAATATTTTGTAAAATCCTGTTGTCTGTTATTTTTGGGATAGAAGATCCAACAGAGCATCAAGCTGGACTATTTCCTCTACGTCCGTGGAGCTCATGTCCAACAGGAAAAGCATCTGGGACAGAGTGATATTGCAAACAGGGTGTCTGGAATCAGTCATAGAGCCACATCCTGCCATTGGCCACGTAACCCCCAAAGGGCTCCAGGAGTTGTAGTGTTTTACAGTACAGAAAATGCCTGACTTTAGGACCATGTATTTACAGAACTGGGACAACTTTTACAATGCTGTTGGAATTCTACACATTCAGTTACACACAGCGTTGTTTAAGAAATATTAAGGTGCTATCCAGGATCCTTGGACATCCCTGCTGTAAAGACTTGGGTATATCGATGTACCGCCCCTCCACTCTAACCACTAGGCTACCTGCCGCCCCTCCACTCTAACCACTAGGGTACCTGCCGCCCCTCCACTCTAGGCTACCTGAACATCCGAAAGGTCATACATTTAAAAAAGATAAAAGACAAATCTGTGTAGACTAGGATTAGGTCCAATGAGACGCTATGGAATGAAAAGGGATACTACATATACATCTATAGGACGAGGCAGCCGCATGGAACGAGAGTTTTACTAGGGCGCCATTTTCCCATCTTAACTGACCGAGACTCACCTGCAACAACACGCAGCCAGTGGCATGAGGGCTATTTAGGTGAGCGATGCCTCCCCATGATAAGCAGAGTCCACTTTGCCAAAGGCAGGGGGCGTTCGTGATTTATCTTGTACATGACCAGCAGTGAAGGGAAATCTGAACCCTACAGCATCCAATGACATTGTAGATGACAATGTCAAATTTGTGGCAACAGTTTTGGTTTCCGTTCCTGTTTCAGCAAGACAATGCCCCCGTGCACAATCCGAGGTCCATACAGAAATGGTTTATCAAGATCGGTGTGGAAGAACTTACATTTTTATTTGAGTCATTTAGCAGACACTTATCCAGAGCGATTTACAGTAGAGTGCATACATTTTCATACTGGTCCCCCCGTGGGAATCGAACCCACAATCCTGGCAGCTGCGAACTGAGCTACACAGGATTACTTGACTGGCCTGCACAGAGCCCTGACCTCAACCCCATCAAACACCTTTGGGAACGCCGACTGCGAGCCAGGCCTAATCGCTCAACATCAGTGCCCGACCTCACTAATGCTCTTGTGGCTGAATGGAAGCAAGTCCCAGCAGCAATGTTCCAACATCTAGAGGAAAGCCTTCCCAGAAGAGTGGAGGCTGTTATAGCAGCAATGTTCCTACATCTAGTGGAAAGCCTTCCCAGAAGAGTGGAGGCTGTTATAGCAGCAATGTACCAACATCTAGTGGAAAGCCTTCCTAGAAGAGAGGAGGCTGTTACAGCAGCAATGTTCCAACATCTAGTGGAAAGTCTTCCCAGAAGAGTGGAGGCTGTTATAGCAACAATGTTCCAACATCTAGTGGAAAGCCTTCCCAGGAGAGTGGAGGCTGTTATAGCAGCAATGTTCCAACATCTAGTGGAAAGCCTTCCCAGAAGAGTGGAGGCTGTTATAGCAGCAATGTTCCAACATCTAGTGGAAAGCCTTCCCAGAAGAGAGGAGGCTGTTACAGCAGCAATGTTCCAACATCTAGTGGAAAGCCTTCCCAGAAGAGAAGAGGCTGTTATAGCAGCAATGTTCCTACATCTAGAGGAAAGCCTTCCCAGAAGAGTGGAGGCTGTTATAGCAGCAATGTTCCAACATCTAGTGGAAAGTCTTCCCAGAAGGGTGGAGGCTGTTATAGCAGCAATGTTCCAACATCTAGTGGAAAGCCTTCCCAGAAGAGAAGAGGCTGTTACAGCAGCAATGTTCCAACATCTAGTGGAAAGCCTTCCCAGAAGAGTGGAGGCTGTTATAGCAGCAATGTTCCAACATCTAGTGGAAAGCCTTCCCAGAAGAGTGGAGGCTGTTATAGCAGCAATGTTCCAACATCTAGTGGAAAGTCTTCCCAGAAGAGTGGAGGCTGTTATAGCAGCAATGTTCCTACATCTAGTGGAAAGCCTTCCCAGAAGAGTGGAGGCTGTTATAGCAGCAATGTTCCAACATCTAGTGGAAAGCCTTCCCAGAAGAGTGGAGGCTGTTATAGCTGCAATGTTCCAACATCTAGAGGAAAGTATTTCCAGAAGAGAGGAGGCTGTTATAGCAACAATGTTCCAACATCTAGTGGAAAGCCTTCCCAGAAGAGTGGAGGCTGTTATAGCAGCAATGTTCCTACATTTGGGACCGAGTAGGAGGCAGTTTACTCTGGGCACGCTATTCATCCAAAAGTGAAAATACTGCCCCCTATCCCAAAGAAGTTTTAAGTAGTTGCTTTCTCAAATCTTTAAATTCTAAAAAGTTAAAACATGTAGTTACTTACTGAGATCTGTATTCAAATAGTTTTTAAAATATTCACTGTCTGATCTGTATTAAAATAGTTCAAAGAAGTAGTCATTTTCCTGGATCTGTATTCAAATTGTTGTGTGTCCCTCGGAAAAAGGTTCATTTCAACAAAGCACAGTTAAAACTATAGTTATCCTAGTGTGCTTTGGTCTGGTCTGGTCTCTGGTCTGGTCTGGTCTGGTCTCTATCTCTGGTCTGGTCTGGTCTCTGGTCTGGTCTCTGGTCTGGTCTGGTCTCTGCCCTGGTCTCTGCCCTGGTCTCTGGTCTGCTTTGGTCTGGTCTCTGTTCTGGTCTCTGGTCTGGTCTGGTCTCTGCTCTGCTCTGGTCTCTTGTCTGGTCTCAAGTCTGCTTTGGTCTGGTCTCTGGTCTGGTCTAGTCTCTGGTCTGGTCTCTGGTCTGGTCCCTGCTCTGGTCTGGTCTTAGGTCTTGTTACCAGGAGTGTTAGCACCATTGCTCTGCCTTGTATCATTCTCATCAAGGTCAGTATTTTTTTAATAGTTGTTTTATAATTAAATGACATCGTAGCAGAACCAGAGGATTTCAAGTAAGGAACAGGTTTTCTAAAATCAACTCTCTAACACATAAGAAAGAAACTGAACACTCCTAGTCCCATTTTCTCTCTCTCAGTTTGAGAAAGTCCAGATATAAACTTGTTGACATTGTGATGTTGAGTATTTACCAGAAGATGGCGTGTGAAGCAAAGTGTGAAACACAGATAGTCTATGATATAGACCTGCTACAACTGCCACTGGATGATATAGACCTGCTACAACTGCAGCTGGTGGTGGTCAATTCACTGAACTGGACCGACCGAGGTTGATAAGATACTAACACTCCAGGTTGTGTGCATGTGTGTTTTGCAGGTGTGTGTTTGTGTGTGTGCGTGCGTGTGTGTGCGTGCGTGTTTGTGTGCGCGTGTGTGTGTGTGTGTGTGCGTGCGTGCGTGTGTGTGTGTGAGAGAAAGAGGTTTTGATATGAAATGGTTAGTGACAGTAATATCACAGCTGTGTGGTGTGAACATACCCTCCAAGACAGAGAGCCACCGGCTGCTGGGGGCGGGACAGAACAAGCATGAGCCCTTTTTCTTCTTCTTCCTGCCGTTGCCATGGCAAATAAAGTGGATTCATCATGATTCGTGATGTTTATGCCGCATTCATCTTTGGGAATATAATTTATATTTTCTCCAAATATTGAATACTTTAAAAGCACACACTATTTTATATGAAACAGTAGGCTGGTAGGTCCATGTAAGGTCTGCTACTTAACTTATATGTAGCTAGCAATGGGTGAAAAACAAAGCTATAGACCTAACAAGCTCTTCGTGGTAATAGTCCAGCCCAGCTGTTGTTGGTTCGGTTTGATTATTAGCATACCTTACATATGTCTCCACATCAACAAGGGCATAAAACCAATTCCAATGTGGTTCCAAACAGTGCCCACGGGAAAATGCATGGGTTGTTTCATGGTAGGCATGGTTGTTTAGTGGTAGGCTGGTAGGTCCATGTAAGGTCTGCTACTTAACTTATATGTAGCTAGCAATGGGTGAAAAACAAAGCTATAGACCTAACAAGCTCTTCGTGGTAATAGTCCAGCCCAGCTGTTGTTGGTTCGGTTTGATTATTAGCATACCTTACATATGTCTCCACATCAACAAGGGCATAAAACCAATTCCAATGTGGTTCCAAACAGTGCCCACGGGAAAATGCATGGGTTGTTTCATGGTAGGCATGGTTGTTTAGTGGTAGGCATGGTTGTTTCATGGTAGGCATGGTTGTTTAGTGGTAGGCATGGTTGTTTAGTGGTAGGCATGGTTGTTTAGTGGTAGGTATGGTTGTTTAGTGGTAGGCATGGTTGTTTAATGGTAGGCATGGTTGTTTAGTGGTAGGCATGGTTGTTTAGTGGTAGGCATGGTTGTTTAGTGGTAGGCATGGTTGTTTAGTGGTGTGGCATGGTTGTTTAGTGGTAGGCATGGTTGTTTAGTGGTAGGCATGGTTGTTTCATAGTAGGCATGGTTGTTTAGTGGTAGGCATGGTTGTTTAGTGGTAGGCATGGTTGTTTAGTGGTAGGCATGGTTGTTTAGTTGTAGGCATGGTTGTTTAGTGGTAAGCATGGTTGTTTAATGGTAGGCATGGTTGTTTAGTGGTAGGCATGGTTGTTTAGTGGTAGGCATGGTTGTTTAGTGGTAGGCATGGTTGTTTCATAGTAGGCATGGTTGTTTAGTGGTAGGCATGGTTGTTTAGTGGTAGGCATGTTTGTTTAGTGGTAGGCATGGTTGTTTAGTGGTAGGCATGGTTGTTTAGTGGTAGGCATGGTTCTTTAGTGGTAGGCATGGTTGTTTAGTGGTAGGCATGGTTGTTTAGTGGTAGGCATGGTTGTTTAATGGTAGGCATGGTTGTTTAGTGGTAGGCATGGTTGTTTAGTGGTAGGCATGGTTGTTTAATGGTAGGCATGGTTGTTTAGTGGTAGGCATGGTTGTTTAGTGGTGTGGCATGGTTGTTTAGTGGTAGGCATGGTTGTTTAGTGGTAGGCATGGTTGTTTCATAGTAGGCATGGTTGTTTAGTGGTAGGCATGGTTGTTTAGTGGTAGGCATGGTTGTTTAGTGGTAGGCATGGTTGTTTAGTGGTAGGCATGGTTGTTTAGTGGTAAGCATGGTTGTTTAATGGTAGGCATGGTTGTTTAGTGGTAGGCATGGTTGTTTAGTGGTAGGCATGGTTGTTTAGTGGTAGGCATGGTTGTTTCATAGTAGGCATGGTTGTTTAGTGGTAGGCATGGTTGTTTAGTGGTAGGCATGTTTGTTTAGTGGTAGGCATGGTTGTTTAGTGGTAAGCATGGTTGTTTAATGGTAGGCATGGTTGTTTAGTGGTAGGCATGGTTGTTTAGTGGTAGGCATGGTTCTTTAGTGGTAGGCATGGTTGTTTAGTGGTAGGCATTGTTGTTTAGTGGTAGGCATGGTTGTTTAATGGTAGGCATGGTTGTTTAGTGGTAGGCATGGTTGTTTAGTGGTAGGCATGGTTGTTTAATGGTAGGCATGGTTGTTTAGTGGTAGGCATTGTTGTTTAGTGGTGTGGCATGGTTGTTTAGTGGTAGGCATGGTTGTTTAGTGGTAGGCATGGTTGTTTCATAGTAGGCATGGTTGTTTAGTGGTAGGCATGGTTGTTTAGTGGTAGGCATGGTTGTTTAGTGGTAGGCATGGTTGTTTAGTGGTAGGCATGGTTGTTTAGTGGTAAGCATGGTTGTTTAATGGTAGGCATGGTTGTTTAGTGGTAGGCATGGTTGTTTAGTGGTAGGCATGGTTGTTTAGTGGTAGGCATGGTTGTTTAATGGTAGGTTGTTTAGTGGTTTGTTTGGCGACAGATATTCATGTAAATATTTACAAAATCTCCATTAAAAAATATATATGTGAATGTTGCACACCAGTGGTGTGTTTCCACCAAACTGACATGTTGGGTGATGACGTAGTGCACACAAAACGGGTTGGAACTAAAAATTATTTTCCAAACGTTTATTTCTGAACAGAACCATTCCCCCCCCCCTTCGTTCCGTTCCACTGTTCCGACCTGAAACATAAAGTTCTGAACAGAACCATTTCCCCCCTTCGTCCCGTTCCACTGTTCCGACCTGAAACATAAAGTTCTGAACAGAACCATTCCCCCCCTTCGTTCCATTCCACTTTTCCGACCTGAAACATAAAGTTCTGAACAGAACCATTTCCCCCACTTCGTTCCAATATTCCGACCTGAAACATAAAGTTCTGAACACGGATCGAACCCCAAAAAAGTATTTATATCGTTCCTTTCTGTTCCTCTGAAATCTATTTTTGTTTTTAACATTTAACACGACATTACTTCAACAATCAGTGGGGATAGAAAAGCTTGTTAAGGAAAGGGAAAGTATTCAGACCCCTTCACTTTCCCCACATTTTGTTAGGTTATATAGACATCCGTGTGCCTTTCACGTTCAATCAATTGACACTATTCTGTATACATTGGGCCCTTCGTTGGGCACTGTGTAAACAAACCTCCAAACGAGCTTCAACGCCATACAACTCTCCTTCCGTGACCTCCAACTGCTCTTAAATGCTAGTAAAACTAAATGCATGCTCTTCAACCGATCGCTGCCACACCTGCCCACCCGTCCAGCATCACTACTCTGGACGGTTCTGACTTAGACAATTACAATATGTGGACAATTACAAATATCTAGGTGTCTGGTTAGACTGTAAACTCTCCTTCCAGACTCACATTAAGCATCTCCAATCCAAAATTAAATCTAGAATCAGCTTCCTACTTCGCAACAAATCATTCTTCACTCATGCCAAACATACCCTCGTAAAACTGACCATCCTACAGATCCTCGACTTCAGCGATGTCATTTACAAGATAGCCTCCATCACTCTACTCAGCAAACTGGATGCAGTCTATCACAGTGTCATCCGTTTTGTCACCAAAGCCCCATATTCTACCCACCACTGCGACCTGTGTGTTGGCTGGCACTCGCTACATATTAGCCGCCAAACCCACTGACTCCAGGTCACCTATAAGTCTTTGCTAGGTAAAGCCCCGCCTTATCTCAGCTCACTGGTCACCATAGCAACACTCACCCGTAGCACGTGGTTCAGCAGGTATATTTCACTGGTCACCCCCAAAGCCAGTACTTCCTTTGGCCGCCTTTCCTTCCAGTTCTCTGCTGCCAATGACTGGAACAAATTGCAAAAATCACTGAAGCTGGAGACTCATATATCCCTCACTAACTGTAAGCAACAGCTGTCAGACCAGCTAACCAATCACTGTACATGTACACAGCCAATCTGTAAATAGCCCACCCAACTACCTCAACCCCATATTGTTATTTATCCTCTTGCTCTGTTGCACCACAGTATCTCTACTTGCACATCATCATCTGTACATCTATCACTCCAGTGTTGATGCTAAATTGTCATTATTTTGCCTCTACGGCCTATTTATTGCCATACCACCCTAATCTTCTACATTTGCACACGCTGTACGTAGATTCTTCTATTGGGTTATTGACTGTACGTTTGTTTATGTGTAACTCTGTGTTGTTGTTTGTCTCACTGCTTTGCTTTATCTTGGCCAGGTTGCAGTTGTAAATGAGAACTTGTTCTCAACTGGCCTACCTGGTTAAATAAAGGTGAAATAAAAATATATAAATAAAGATTTTACCACAGGTGGACTCCAGGCAAGTTGTAGAGACATCTCAAGGATGATCAATGGAAACAGGATGCACCTGAGCTCAGTAAGTCTCACAGCAAAAGGTCTGAATACTTATGTAAATAAGTTGTTTTTTTTAAATAAAAGTGCAAAAAATTCTGATGTGATGTCATTATGGAGGTATTGTGATGTCATTATGGAGGTATTGTGATGTCATTATGGAGGTATTGTGATGTCATTATGGAGGTATTGTGATGTCATTATGGAGGTATTGTGATGTCATTATGGAGGTATTGTGATGTCATTATGGAGGTATTGTGATGTCATTATGGAGGTATTGTCATGTCATTATGGAGGTATTGTCATGTCATTATGGAGGTATTGTGATGTCATTATGGAGGTATTGGGATGTCATTATGGAGGTATTGGGATGCCATTATGGAGGTATTGGGATGTCATTATGGAGGTATTGTGATGTCATCATGGAGGTATTGTGATGTCATCATGGAGGTATTGTGACGTCATTATGGAGGTATTGTGATGTCATTATGGAGGTATTGGGATGTCATTATGGAGGTATTGGGATGTCATTATGGAGGTATTGGGATGTCATTATGGAGGTATTGGGATGTCATTATGGAGGTATTGGGATGCCATTATGGAGGTATTGGGATGTCATTATGGAGGTATTGTGATGTCATCATGGAGGTATTGTGATGTCATTATGGAGGTATTGGGATGTCATTATGGAGGTATTGTGATGTCATCATGGAGGTATTGGGATGTCATTATGGAGGTATTGGGATGTCATTATGGAGGTATTGGGATGTCATTATGGAGGTATTGGGATGTCATTATGGAGGTATTGGGATGTCATTATGGAGGTATTGTGATGTCATTATGGAGGTATTGTGATGTCATTATGGAGGTATTGGGATGTCATTATGGAGGTATTGTGCGTAGATTGCTGAGGATTTTTTTATTTAATCAATTTTAGAATAAGTCTGTAATGTAACAAAATGTAGAAAAGTCAAGGGGTCTGAATACTTTCCGAAGGCACTGTATGTATAGTTGTTTTAGCGTAGGTGCATGGGTGCTATCGGCAGCCTAGGCTATAGCTATTTACATGCGCGAGGAAAAATCAAGTGTATGGTGCAAGATTCAAGTGACGTTTTGCGAGACAGGGTGGAGGAGGGGGCTTGGTTTGAAGAACTGGACATCTAATGGCATGCATTATCTGAATTAGGATTAGGCCCACATAATTATACCTACTTCTATGGAGGAAGTCTGCATTTACGAGAGTTGGACCAGAGCTTGTGTGTGCAGAGCCGCACCAGAATTAAAAACACGTTGTACCTCTCTGTAGTTAATAAATCCAATGTGAAACGTGATAACAATATTATCCCTTAACTAGCATTGAAAATAAGTTGATCCATTATTCTCTAATTAAAAATCAAACATTTCTGAATCAGGCTTGTTAGGTCAGTACTACTGTAGGTTAATTAAACGAGGGGCACTTTGCCTACGCACGCACACTTGCGAAGACACATGAATATGTTTCTGATTGACATAGTGAGGGTTTCGGCATAGGCCTCTTGAAATTTAAAAGAACGTTATTAACCGGTTCCCATACTTTAAAATAATGCTTTTGTCTAGATCACTGTTGTTCCCGTTTCTGATTGCTCCTCAAACATGTTTTTGTTCACTTATGTGTTCATGTACCGAATAAATATCACAAAGTCACATGTGTTTCCATCACATGTTCAAATCTACGGATAGTTTTGTCACAGATGCTGTTGCGTTAAATAGCAAATGTGCCTATTTTTGGCCTTGGCGCCTGCGCTCTAGTCAACAGCTCGCAGATACAGTGCAGGTAGCCTGTGTGGGAAGTTCCGTCTGCACGATCAGATGTTACCAGAATAAGACCCTCGATGTTTCTTGGAAAGGAGCATCAAGCTCATCCCCGTGCACTTTCAGCACCCTGTGAAGTTCATCAATAGTGTATCCTAATAAACTGCACGCTTTCCCGAGTCCTGTCATCATGCGACTCCCAGTTCACTCCGTTATGATGGTTATTATATCAACATTTGCGTATAAAGGCGTTTCCATTGATGCGTTTCTCGCATTATACATTTAACAGACACAAAAAAATACGTCAAAATAACAAATGATCTGTTGACATTTATACAATTGTACCGAAACATCCTGTTTCCATCACTTTCTTGCTTTAAAAAAAAAATATATATATATAAGGTATGACTTTACTCGCATAAAAACTGTGGATCGTGGACTGTGGTCGTTGGCCACACTACATGTTCTCCTCTATCGATAGATATATGTAGTATAGCTTTGAGATTAGTTTTTTAGAAGGCACATGTATCGCCAGAGAATGGTCCCAGTTCCATTAAACATCCACATCTTAACGTGACGGATTCATCTAGTCGCGCTATTGATAACAGTTCAACTAAACCATTCCAGTCTTCAGTGTCCGCGTGGTAATAAATATTACTGCGTCTTCACTTTATGAACTACTCATTTAGCAAAATACAGTAATCTGAACACAAGTGTGGAATGTGTGTTGGGAGTAGCTTTTAATGTATTGAACTTCAACATATACCAAGTCATTTCCGCATATTGATTATGAATTTGGACATTTAAAAACCGGTGTGTATTAAGTCTGCCATGTGGGCTATAAATCAAAAAGTCACGACAACAGGAAACAGCAACAGTATCACACGTTCGATGTTTGTTTTGGGAATATAAATGGTAATTTTAATTAACATAATTTTTCCAACAGGATTCTACTTCTTAGTCAGGTTAAAAACGACGGGACGAGCCTTATAAACTGGACTGTGATTTATAGATTTGAATCATATTAGTGAAATCGTGATGATGACTTTGTCCCGGCGATGAACGTGTTCCGTTCTGTTAGCTGGTCTGTCATTAAGGAGGAGCAGTCTGCCGATACTCGACCGATACAGCTGGTTGATGGAATTTCTGTCTTCTCAATGACAGGGAATATTGAGCATGAAGAGGAAGCAGAGGAGGTAAAGTAATCAACATTTACTCTGTGATACGAACGGTTTTTTTGTGTGGAAATGCTATCATAGATATCAGATATTCAATTATTTATTATCAATATATTTGATCAGAAATGAAAAATTGTATTTTCAGCACAAGATTCCTATTTGGAGCATCTTGCACATGTGTACACGCATTCTGCATTTTTTTAAAGCTTTTGAATGAATTTGAGCTATATTGGTCTATCGGAGTGTCAGTATCCAGCTGTTAAATAAGCTTATGAATCATTAATGATATAGTTGTGGCTTGGGCACAATTCTATTAATTTCATTTCCGGACCATGGACAGCAATAAAACACTATGTAAAAACACGTCCAAAACGCAGCGGTAAAAATGAGTCAACCGGTAGACCTACATTATTATTATTATTATTACACTTGAATTTTAGTGATTTAAACAGAAGTTCTTATCCAGAGTGATTTACATTTTAGTGATTTAAACAGACATTCTTATCCAGAGTGATTTACATTTTAGTGATTAAGCAGACTGTCTTATCCAGAGTGATTTACATTTTAGTGATTTAAACAGACATTCTTATCCAGAGTGATTTACATTTTAGTGATTTAAACAGAAGTTCTTATCCAGAGTGATTTACATTTTAGTGATTTAAACAGACATTCTTATCCAGAGTGATTTACATTTTAGTGATTTAAACAGACATTCTTATCCAGAGTGATTTACATTTTAGTGATTAAGCAGACTGTCTTATCCAGAGTGATTTACATTTTAGTGATTTAAACAGACATTCTTATCCAGAGTGATTTACATTTTAGTGATTAAGCAGACTGTCTTATCCAGAATAATTAACATTTTAGTGATTAAGCAGACTGTCTTATCCAGAATAATTAACATTTTAGTGATTAAGCAGACTGTCTTATCCATAATTATTTACATTTAAGTGATTAAGCAGACTGTCTTATCCAGAATAATTTACATTTTAGTGATTAAGCAGACTGTCTTATCCAGAGTGATTTACATTTTAGTGATTAAGCAGACTGTCTTATCCATAATTATTTACATTTTAGTGAATAAACAGACGGTCTTATCCAGAGTGATTTACAGTAGCAAGTGCATAAGTGTTCTTAATTTTTTGTTCTGGCACCCTGTGGGAATCAAACTCACAACCCTTGTGTTGCAACTAACTGAGCCCACACGGTACCCTAACTATCGTTACGAATCAGAATAGGGTATGTTTGACTTACTATAGAGTGTTGGACAGGGGTAATCAACTCTTACCCTATACGACAGGGGTATTCAACTCTCACCCTATACGACAGGGGTATTCAACTCTTACCCTATAGGACAGGGGTATTCAACTCTTACCCTATAGGACAGGGGTATTCAACTCTCACCCTATAGGACAGGGGTATTCAACTCTTACCCTATACAACAGGGGTATTCAACTCTCACCCTATAGGACAGGGGTATTCAACTCTTACCCTATAGGACAGGGGTAATCAACTCTTACCTTATAGGACAGGGGTAATCAACTCTCACCCTATAGGACAGGGGTAATCAACTCTCACCCTATACGACAAGGGTATTCAACTCTTACCCTATACAACAGGGGTATTCAACTCTCACCCTATACGACAAGGGTATTCAACTCTTACCCTATACAACAGGGGTATTCAACTCTTACCCTATAGGACAGGGGTATTCAACTCTCACCCTATAGGACAGGGGTAATCAACTCGTACCCTATACGACAAGGGTATTCAACTCTTACCCTATAGGACAGGGGTATTCAACTCTCACCCTATAGGACAGGGGTATTCAACTCTTACCCTATAGGACAGGGGTAATCAACTCTCACCCTATAGGACAGGGGTATTCAACTCTCACCCTATAGGACAGGGGTATTCAACTCTCACCCTATAGGACAGGGGTAATCAACTCGTACCCTATAGGACAGGGGTAATCAACTCTTACCCTATAGGACAGGGGTAATCAACTCTCACCCTATAGGACAGGGGTAATCAACTCTCACCCTATAGGACAGGGGTATTCAACTCTCACCCTATAGGACAGGGGTATTCAACTCTTACCCTATAGGACAGGGGTAATCAACTCTCACCCTATAGGACAGGGGTATTCATCCCTTACCCTATAGGACAGGGGTATTCATCCCTTCCTATTGGAATTAGGCCACCACAACCATTTGTAAAAGAAAGAGCAATGGCATATTTTATTATATTTTTGTAGAAAGATGTGTGGGCATAATGTTTAGATGTGTGGGCAGAATGTTTAGATGTCTGGGCAGAATGTTTAGATGTCTGGGCAGAATGTTTATATGTCTGGGCAGAATGTTTAGATGTGTGGGCAGAATGTTTAGATGTCTGGGCAGAATGTTTATATGTGTGGGCAGAATGTTTAGATGTCTGGGCAGAATGTTTAGATGTGTGGGCAGAATGTTTAGATGTCTGGGCAGAATGTTTAGATGTGTGGGCAGAATGTTTAGATGTGTGGGCAGAATGTTTAGATGTGTGGGCAGAATGTTTAGATGTCTGGGCAGAATGTTTAGATATCTGGGCAGAATGTTTAGATGTCTGGGCAGAATGTTTAGATGTGTGGGCAGAATGTTTGGATGTGTGGGCAGAATGTTTATATGTCTGGGCAGAATGTTTAGATGTGTGGGCAGAATGTTTAGATATCTGGGCAGAATGTTTAGATGTGTGGGCAGAATGTTTAGATGTGTGGGCATAATGTTTAGATGTCTGGGCAGAATGTTTAAATGTGTGCAGAATGTTTAGATATCTGGGCAGAATGTTTAGATGTGTGGGCAGAATGTTTAGATGTGTAGGCAGAATGTTTAGATGTCTGGGCAGAATGTTTAGATGTGTGGGCAGAATGTTTAGATGTCTGGGCAGAATGTGTATATGTGTGGGCAGAATGTTTAGATGTGTGGGCAGAATGTTTAGATGTGTGGGCAGAATGTTTAGATGTGTAGGCAGAATGTTTAGATGTCTGGGTAGAATGTTTATATGTCTGGGCAGAATGTTTAGTTGTCTGGGCAGAATGTTTAGATGTCTGGGCAGAATGTTTAGATGTGTGGGCAGAATGTTTAGATGTCTGGGCAGAATGTTTAGTTGTCTGGGCAGAATGTTTAGATGTCTGGGCAGAATGTTTAGATGTGTGGGCAGAATGTTTAGATGTGTGGGCAGAATGTTTAGATGTCTGTGCAGAATGTTTAGATGTGTGGGCAGAATGTTTAGATGTGTGGGCAGAATGTTTAGATGTCTGGGCAGAATGTTTATATGTCTGGGCAGAATGTTTAGATATCTGGGCAGAATGTTTAGATGTCTGTGCAGAATTTTTAGATGTGTGGGCAGAATGTTTAGATGTGTGGGCAGAATGTTTATATGTCTGGGCAGAATGTTTATATGTCTGGGCAGAATGTTTAGATATCTGGGCAGAATGTTTAGATGTGTGGGCAGAATGTTTAGATGTGTGGGCAGAATGTTTAGATGTGTGGGCAGAATGTTTAGATGTGTGGGCAGAATGTTTAGATGTGTGGGCAGAATGTTTAGATGTGTGGGCAGAATGTTTAGATGTCTGGGTAGAATGTTTATATGTCTGTGCAGAATGTTTAGATGTGTGGGCAGAATGTTTAGATGTGTGGGCAGAATGTTTATATGTCTGGGCAGAATGTTTAGATGTGTGGGCAGAATGTTTAGATGTCTGGGCAGAATGTTTAGATGTGTGGGCAGAATGTTTAGATGTCTGGGCAGAATGTTTAGATGTCTGGGCAGAATGTTTAGATGTGTGGGCAGAATGTTTAGATGTGTGGGCAGAATGTTTAGATGTCTGGGCAGAATGTTTAGATGTCTGGGCAGAATGTTTAGATGTCTGTGCAGAATGTTTAGATGTCTGTGCAGAATGTTTATATGTCTGGGCAGAATGTTTAGATGTGTGGGCAGAATGTTTAGATATCTGGGCAGAATGTTTAGATGTGTGTGCAGAATGTTTAGATGTGTGGGCAGAATGTTTAGATGTGTGGGCAGAATGTTTAGATGTGTGGGCAGAATGTTTAGATGTGTGGGCAGAATGTTTATATGTCTGGGCAGAATGTTTAGATGTGTGGGCAGAATGTTTAGATGTCTGGGCAGAATGTTTAGATGTGTGGGCAGAATGTTTATATGTCTGGGCAGAATGTTTAGATGTGTGGGCAGAATGTTTATATGTCTGGGCAGAATGTTTAGATGTCTGGGTAGAATGTTTATATGTCTGGGCAGAATGTTTAGATGTGTGGGCAGAATGTTTAGATGTGTGGGCAGAATGTTTATATGTCTGGGCAGAATGTTTAGATGTCTGGGCAGAATGTTTATATGTCTGGGCAGAATGTTTAGATGTCTGGGTAGAATGTTTATATGTCTGGGCAGAATGTTTAGATGTGTGGGCAGAATGTTTATATGTCTGGGCAGAATGTTTAGATGTCTGGGCAGAATGTTTAGATGTCTGGGCAGAATGTTTAGATGTCTGGGCAGAATGTTTATATTTTTTGCGGTTACTTTTTCCCCCAACTAAACATTCATGCTGTCAATAACGAGTGCCTGTCCATACATTCTGCAAGATTGGTTGTACATTTGAAACTATTTAAAAGTAGGCTACAGCCGACACTTCTATGCAGAGGACCGATTGTTGTTAAATGTTTATTTTATCAATAGATTATTGGGTTTCTATGTCCTATCTTGGTATAGGCTCTGAGATTAAATAGGCAATGATGTCACGCTCCATTTCACACAGCAATACCGTAGCCTACCCATACTGTCAAATACGGGGCTATTTACTGTGTTGGCAGAAGGTTCAAATGTTTTGCAGTCATTTATGCAGTATTTGGCAAAAGCCTGTGACAGTTTCTGAAAGATAAAACAAAGGTCAATTGTTGTGGCCCTGTCTGCAGAACGTTATAAATCAATAATGTTTTGTATTGTCTTTAACCCCCAGTCTAAATTCTGAAACATTGGATGTTTCTCAATATGCTCACTACCATGCTCCGCACTCTCATGCTCCGCACTCTCATGCTCCGCACTCTCATGCTCCGAGTGCATTCTACAACCACGTTCTCTTGAGTACATTGTTGAGAGGGCGAGAGTGTGTTAGGAAGGCATAAAACACTACATTTACACTCCCCCTCTACTGCATTACCTCACGGTTCACCTCCCTACTTCACTGAACCTTCCAGTCAGGACAAATCCAACAATAGAGACCAAACAAGATATAGGCAAAATAAACATTTTTACTTCATAATTATTAGCTAGATATGTCGATTGTAATAATCTATTTAGACAGCTAGTTAAACAAGAAAAATGACCTAAAACTAATGTTAAGCAAGGTAGTTGTAAAAAAAAATATTTGGGGGGGGAGGAGATAGCTACCAATTCTTTGTGGCTAGCTAACTAGCAATTTTACCCAATTGACTTACTATGTACTTACAGTACCCATTCACTGAACCGTCTTCCAGCCACGGCAACAATGCAATAGAGAGGAAACAACATATACACAAAGCAACTGTTTTACTTCATAACTATCAGCTAGCTATATGTGACCTAAAACTAATATTATGCGGGATAGATTCTTTGTGGGTAGCTAGCTAACAGTACCAGTAGCTAGGCAGTTAACCCTATTGACTTATTATGGGCTCGATATCTACGGTATGTTGGCAGGTAAACATGCCAAAATGTATTTATTAACGTATCAAGATAAAATATTGTAGTCAAGCAACATTTAAAATGTGATTGGGCAACATTTCATCCCAAAGTCGAGTGTATTTTCTCTCGCTTCAGCTCAAATAATGGCCGCCATTGATTTCATTTTGCGGCATATCTACGTGGTTGCATCATATTTCTTTCCATACTTTTTGTTGAAGTTGCATCGGTGTAGTCTTCGAAATATGACGTGCTCCGTTTCGTATACTTTGATTTGGACTCAAATAAACACTCTGGTCTAGAGTCAATTTGCGTGCTCGGAGCACGGTAGTATGCATTTTGAGAAATACCCATTGTCTAGGCTACTGAAAACAATGGCAGTAGGCTACATAGAGTAGTAGCAAACTTAGTTCAAAGTAAAAGTCCAACTGTCTTGATGTTCACCTGTTAAATTTGTCTGTAGGCCATTAACTGTTCGTTCTATGGGATGTATTTCACATTTTGTTGTAGGCTATCTGGGCTATTCACTGGGCTATCTGGGCTATTTACTAGGCCATCTGGGCTATTTACTAGGCTATCTGGGCTATATACTAAACCATCTGGGCTATTTACTAGGCTAACTGGGCTATTTACTAGGCCATCTGGGCTATTTAATAGACCATCTGGGCTATTTACTAGGCTATCTGGGCTATTTACTAGGCCATCTGGGCTATATTATATTATATTCCCAAGAAAGCTAAGGTAACTGAGCTAAACGACTACCGCCCCGTAGCACTCACTTCCGTCATCATGAAGTGCTTTGAGAGACTAGTCAAGGACCATATCACCTCCACCCTACCTGATTAGAGGGGAATCACCCTCCTGGTGTCCCAGGTCTAAATCAGTCCCTGATTAGAGGGGAATCATTCACCTGGTGTCCCAGGTCTAAATCAGGCCCTGATTAGAGGGGAATCACCCACCTGGTGTCCCAGGTCTAAATCAGGCCCTGATTAGAGAGGAATCACCCACCTGGTGTCCCAGGTCTAAATCAGGCCCTGATTAGAGGGGAATCACCCTCCTGGTGTCCCAGGTCTAAATCAGGCCCTGATTAGAGAGGAATCACCCTCCTGGTGTCCCAGGTCTAAATCAGGCCCTGATTAGAGGGGAATCACCCTCCTGGTGTCCCAGGTCTAAATCAGGCCCTGATTAGAGGGGAATCACCCTCCTGGTGTCCCAGGTCTAAATCAGGCCCTGATTAGAGGGGAATCACCCACCTGGTGTCCCAGGTCTAAATCAGGCCCTGATTAGAGGGGAATCACCCACCTGGTGTCCCAGGTCTAAATCAGTCCCTGATTAGAGGGGAATCACCCACCTGGTGTCCCAGGTCTAAATCAGGCCCTGATTAGAGGGGAATCACCCACCTGGTGTCCCAGGTCTAAATCAGGCCCTGATTAGAGGGGAATCACCCACCTGGTGTCCCAGGTCTAAATCAGGCCCTGATTAGAGGGGAATCACCCACCTGGTGTCCCAGGTCTAAATCAGGCCCTGATTAGGGGGAATCACCCACCTGGTGTCCCAGGTCTAAATCAGGCCCTGATTAGAGGGGAATCACCCACCTGGTGTCCCAGGTCTAAATCAGGCCCTGATTAGAGGGGAATCACCCACCTGGTGTCCCAGGTCTAAATCAGGCCCTGATTAGAGGGGAATCACCCTCCTGGTGTCCCAGGTCTAAATCAGGCCCCGATTAGAGCAGAGGAATGAAAAACCAAACAGTGTAACTGGCTTTGAGGTCCAGAGTTAAATAGGAGGGATATAGAGGTTGTACTGTAACACCACTGCCATCTCCTTCTAAGGTCACACTGAGGAAACACTGAGGAGAAGTAGAGTGTTACCATGGTGACACGGTGGAGGGTTCCATGCTGAATCGTTCCAGATCATTCCAGAGCCCCTGAGTGGAGTCAGGTTCTCCTGATAACTCTTCCTGGATCTCTGTGACCGTCTGGGATGAAGAGGTTGCCCTGAGCAACACAGAGCTCACACAGGCACAGACAGGTTCGAGATGGAGTGAGACGGTCCTATTTCAACGAACCAAAGCACGACTCTGGCAGTGACATCACCACCACCATGCTCCAACCAACTGAAGCACATTGCTGAAGATTCAGAGGATGGAGGGAGGAGAGGGGAGGAGACAGAGGATGGAGGGAGGAGAGAGGAGGAGACAGAGGATGGAGAGAGGGGGAGGGAGGGAGGAGACAGAGGATGGAGACAGAGGATGGAGGGAGAAGAGAGGAGGAGACAGAGGATGGAGAGGGGAGAGGGGAGGAGACAGAAGATGGAGAGGGGAGAGGGGAGGAGACAGAGGATGGAGGGAGGAGAGGGGAGGAGACAGAAGATGGAGGGAGGAGAGAGGAGAAGAGAGAGAATTAGAGGAGGTGGTGGAGGGGTGTACGTGTGGCTCCTCCTGGTGTGTATGTTGCTGGGGGATGTCCTGGGCTGGGTGACCCCTGGAGTTCATGTTGGGGTCGAGGCTCAGGCCAATGAAAGGAGAGTCCTGGCTCACATTCCTGGTGACATCATCATAGGAGCGCTGTTCTCTGTTCACCACCAACCTCCTGCAGACAAGGTACACTGTGGTTTGGAGTGTGTGTGTGTTGGAGTGTGTGTGTGTGTGTGTTGGAGTGTGTGTATGTGACAGCGTGTCGTGTGTATGTCTGACGGACTGTGTGTGTGTGTGTGTTGGAGTGTGTTTATGTGATGTCATGTGTGTGTGTGTGTGTGTATTGGAGTGTGTGTATGTGACAGCGTGTCGTGTGTGTGTCTAACAGACTGTGTGTGTTGGAGTGTGTGTATGTGACGACGTGTGTGTGTGTGTGTGTGTGTATTGGAGTGTGTGTATGTGACGACGTGTCGTGTGTGTGTGTGTGTGTGTGTGTTGGAGTGTGTGTATGTGACGACGTGTGTGTGTGTGACGTAGTGTGTTTGTCTGTAATCCATAGGTCCATGAGCGTAAGTGTGGAGCTGTCAGAGAACAGTATGGTATCCAGCGTGTGGAGGCCATGATGC
>NC_088219.1:1297054-1444554 GCF_036934945.1 Oncorhynchus masou masou
TATGAACACTGTGTTTCTGTTCTAGAGTCTGTATCAGTACTATATGAACACTGGTCTAGAGTCTGTATCAGTACTATATGAACACTGGTCTAGAGTCTGCATCAGTACTATATGAACACTGGTCTAGAGTCTGCAACAGTACTATATGAACACTGGTCTAGAGTCTGCATCAGTACTATATGAACACTGGTCTAGAGTCTGCATCAGTACTATATGAACACTGGTCTAGAGTCTGTATCAGTACTATATGAACACTGGTCTAGAGTCTGCATCAGTACTATATGAACACTGGTCTAGAGTCTGCATCAGTACTATATGAACACTGGTCTAGAGTCTGCATGCTGAATCAACCCTAGAACTGTTACTCTGAATCAACACTAGGAATCACTGACCAAGTGCTGCCTGTGTTTCTTTTCTAGAGTCTGTATAAGTACTTCATGAGGGTGGTGCCATCGGATGCTCAGCAAGCCAGAGCCATGGTGGACATCGTCAAGAGATACAACTGGAGCTACGTCTCTGCTATACACACAGAGGGTAAGCCCTTATGTTTAGTTCCGTTCCAACTCAGTACTCCATTGAGTACCACTCTTCATATTTTCAAGCGTGGTGGAGGCCGTATCATGAGGGTTTGCTTGTCATTGGCAAGTGACTATCGAGTTATGATATATATATATTTTTTAAACGGAGTAGAGCAAAGAACAGGTGAAATCCTCGGGGAAATCCTCGTTCGGTCTTCTTGCCAACAGACACTGGGAGACAAATTCACCTTTCAGCGGGACAAAAAAAACTTTGAACACATGGCCAAATATACACTGGTTGCATGCCAAGTACTTGACAGAGGTTGAAGAATTGTTTTATGAAAAATGTACAAATATAGTCCAATCCAGTCGTGCACAGCTTTTAGAGACGCATAGCTGTAATCACTGCCAAAAGTGATTTTAACTTTTATTGACTCAAGGGTGTAAATGCAAAAGTATGTGAACACCCCTTCAAATAACTGGATTCGGCTATTTCAGTCACACCCGTTGCTGACAGGTGTATAAAATAGAGCCCGCAGCCATGCAATCTCCATAGACAAACACACATACTTTTTTGCATATATAGAATATGTAGGTGCAGTTAGCCTTGTTAAAACTGTGAAAGACTAGCTATGAAGGTGTGTTTAGACTGTCATTTTTATTATATATTATTATATTTATTTTATTAATCTCTAGATCTCCTGTGTATTTAGTCGTATTAAAACTGTGGAAAGACTAGCTATGAAGGTGTGTTTAGACTGTCATTTTTAATTATATTATTATATTTATTTTATATCTTTATATCTTTATATCTCTAGATCTCCTGCGTATTTAGTCATATTAAAACTGTGGAAAGACTCTAAATCTAGATCTCCTATGTCTGTTTCGCTGTTAAAACGGTGTAAAGAATAAAGATCTGTGTTGAAGTCGGAAGTCTACCAACACCTCATCCAAATACATTTAAACTCAGTTTTTCACAATTCCTGACATTTAATCCTAGTAAATCCTATTTTAAATTTTTATTTTTTTATTATTTTTATTTCACCTTTATTTAACCAGGTAGGCTAGTTGAGAACACGTTCTCATTTACAACTGCGACCTGGCCAAGATAAAGCATAGCAGTGTGATCAGACAACACAGAGTTACACATGGAGTAAACAATAAACAAGTCAATAACACAGTAGAAAAAAAGGAAAAAAATAATCTATGTACATTGTGTACAAAAGGCATGAGGAGGTAGGCGAATAATTACAATTTAGCAGATTAACACTGGAGTGATAAATGATCAGATGAACATGTACAGGTAGAGATATTGATGTGCAAAAGAGCAGAAAAGTAAATAAATAAAAACAGTATGGGGATAAGGTAGGTAAATTGGGTGGGCTATATACCGATGGACTATGTACAGCTGCAGCGATCGGTTAGCTGCTCAGATAGCTGATGTTTAAAGTTGGTGAGGGAGATAAAAGTCTGCAACTTCAACGATTTTTGCAATTCGTTCCAGTCACTGGCAGCAGAGAACTGGAAGGAAAGGCGGCCAAATGAGGTGTTGGCAGACATTTACTAGTAAATCCTAGTAAATGTCCTGTCTTAGATCAGTTAGGATCACCACTTAATTTTCAGACTGTGAAATGTCAGAATAATAGGAGAGAAAATGATTAATTTAAGATTTGATTTCTTTCATCACATTCCCAGTGGGTCAGAAGTTTACATACACTCATTTAGTATTTGGTAGCATTGCCTTTAAATTGTTTAACTTGGATCAAACGTTTTGGGTAGCCTTCTACAAGCTTCCCACAATAAGGAATTTTGGCCCATTCCTCCTGACAGAGCTGGTGTAACTGAGTCAGGTTTGTAGGCCTCCTTGCTCACACACGCTTTTTCAGTTCTGCCCACAAATGTTCTATAGGATTGAGGTCAGGGCTTTGTGATGGCCACTCCAATACATTGACTTTGTTGTCCTTAAGACATTGTGCCACAACTTTGGAAGTATGCCTGGGGTCATTGTCCATTTGGAAGACCCATTTTTGACCAAGCATTAACTTCCTGACTGATGTCTTGAGATGTTGCTTCAATATATCCACTTAATTTTCCTTTCTCATGATGTCATCTATTTTACGAAGTGCATCAGTCTCTCCTGCAGCAAAGCACCCCCATAACATGATGCTGCTACCCCCGTGCTTCACGGTTGGGATTGTGTTCTTCGGCTTGCAAGCCTCCCCCTTTTTCCCTCCAAACATAACGATGGTCATTATGGCCAAATAGTTCTATTCTTGTTTCATCAGACCAGAGGACATTTCTCCAAAAAGTACAATCTTTATCCCCATGTGCAGTTGCAAACCGTAGTCTAGCTTTTTTAACCGTATGTGTAACAGTATAATTTTAGACCGTCCCCTCGCCCATACCCGGACGCAAACCAGGGACCCTCTGCACACATCAACAACAGTCACCCACGAAGCATCGTTACCCATCGCTCCACAAAAGCCGCGTCCTTGCAGAGCAAAGGGGAACCACTACTTCAAAGTCTCAGAGCAAGTGACGTCACCGATTGAAACGCTATTTAGCGCGCACTGCTAACTAGGCTAGCCGTTTCACATCCGTTACACTCACCCCCCTTTTGACCTCCTCCTTTTCCGCAGCAACCAGTGATCCGGGTCAACAGCATCAATGTAACAGTATAATTTTAGATCGTCCCCTAGCGCGCACTGCTAACTAAGCTAGCCGTTTCACATCCGTTACATATGTAATCTTCCGACTTCAACTGTAAGTGCATATAGCCATGTTTAGCCAGAGCGACAGTAGTCAGTGCATCATTTCTTATACTGGTCCCCTTGTAGTAATCTAACTCACAACCCTGACTATTGAAGTGCCAAATTCTCTACCAACTGGACCATACAGGGACCCCCTTTCTCTCTCTCTCTCTCTCTCTCTCTCTCTCTCTTTCTCTCTCTCTCTCTCTCTCTCTCTCTCTCTCTCTCTCTCTCTCTCTCTCTCTCTCTCTCTGCTCTCTCTGCTTTCTCTCTCTCTCTCTCTCTCTCTGTCTCTCTGCTCTCTCTGCTTTCTCTGCTTTCTCTCTCTCTCTCTCTCTCTCTCTCTCTCTCTCTCTCTCTCTCTCTCTCTCTCTCTCTCTCTCTCTCTCTCTCTCTCTCTCTCTCTCTCTCTCTGCTTTCTCTCTCTCTCTCTCTCTCTCTCTCTCTCTCTCTCTCTCTCTCTCTCTCTCTCTCTCTCTCTCTCTCCCCCTCTCTCTCTCTCTCTCTCTCTCTCTCTGATTGATGGTGTGTGGGGACCATGATGCTATTATAAACTCTCCTAAAAAAACAGCAAAAAAAGAAACGTCCATTTTTCAGGACCCTGTCTTTCAAAGATAATTCGTAAAAATCCAAGTAACTTCACAGCTCTTCATTGTAAAGGGTTTAAACACTGTTTCCCATGCTGATTCAATGAACCATAAACAATTAATGAACATGCACCTGTGGAACGGTCGTTAAGACACTAACAGCTTACAGACGGTAGGCAATTATGGTCACAGTTATGAAAACGTAGGACACTAAAGAGGCCTTTCTACTGACTCTGTAAAACACCAAAAGAAAGATGCCCAGGGCCCCTGCTGATCTGCGCGAACGTGCCTTAGGCATGCTGCAAGGAGACATGAGGACTGCAGATGTGGCCAGGGCAATAAATTGCAATGTCCGTACTGTGAGACTGCTCGTTCTGTGCATGATTTCCTGCAAGACAGGAATGTCATTGTTCTGCCATGGCCAGCGAAGAGCCCGGATCTCAATCCTATTGAGCACGTCTTGGACCTGTTGGATCGGAGGGTGAGGGCTAGGGCCATTCCCCTCAGAAATGTCCGGGAACTTGCAGGTGTCTTGGTGGTAGAGTGGGGTAACATCTCACAGCAAGAACTGTCAAAGCTGGTGCAGTCCATGAGGATGAGGTGCACTGCAGTACTTAATGCAGCTGGTGGCCACACCAGATACTGACTGTTACTTTTGATTTTCACCCCCCTTTGTTCAGGGACACATTATTCCATTTCTGTTAGTCACATGTCTGTGGACCTTGTTCAGTTTATGTCTCAGTTGTTGAATCTTGTTATGCTCATACAGAAATTTACACATGTTAAGTTTTCTGAAAAGAAACGCAGTTGACAGTGAGAGGACGTTTATTTTTTTGCAGAGTTTACATACACAACCCAACACATCTTGATCCTTGCAGGAGTTTCTCATTTATGTTTAACCCTTGAGTGACCATCTGATCATGTGACCTTGGCAGAAACTCAGTTTAGTGAAATCCTGTTTAGTTCAGAACGTTGAGCTCTGTGACATCACCCTGCAAACACTGGCTTTCGCTGCTGATAGGATTCAAGGCAAGTTGCTATAGCAACTTCTAAAATCTGAAACCACACGCACACTCATCCACGTGCACACACCACCACCCCCCACCAGAGAGGGCATGTACACCCCCCCCCCCAGAGAGGGGCATGTATACCCCCCCCCCCACCAGAGAGAGAAATGTATACCCCCCCCACCAGAGAGAGGCATGTATACCCCCAGACCTGAGAGAGGCATGTATACCCCCTCCCAGAGAGGCATGTATACCCCCTCTCCCAGAGTGAGGCATGTATACCCCCAGACCTGAGAGAGGCATGTATACCCCCCCCAGAGAGGCATGTATACCCCCAGACCTGAGAGAGGCATGTATACCCCCCCAGAGAGAGGCATGTATACACCCCCACCAGAGAGGGCATGTATACCCCCAGACCTGAGAGAGGCATGTATACCCCCCACCAGAGAGAGGCATGTATACCCCCAGACCTGAGAGAGGCATGTATACCCCCAAGAGAGAGGCATGTATACACCCCCACCAGACAGAGGCATGTATACCCCCAGACATGTATACCCCCCCCCCCCATGTATACCCCCCAGAGAGAGGCATGTATACCCCCCAGAGAGAGGCATGTATACCCCCCACCCAGAGAGGCATGTATACCCCCCACCAGAGAGGCATGTATACACCCATGTATACCCCCCAGAGAGAGGCATGTATACCCCCCCCAGAGAGGCATGTATACCCCCCAGAGAGGCATGTATACCCCCCCACCAGAGAGGGCATGATACACCCCAGAGAGGCATGTATACCCCCCAGAGAGAGGCATGTATACACCCCCAGAGAGAGGCATGTATACCCCCCCAGAGAGGCATGTATACACCCCCAGAGAGGGCATGTATACCCCCCCCCAGAGAGAGGCATGTATACACCCCCAGAGAGAGGCATGTATACCCCCCCCAGAGAGAGGCATGTATACACCCCCAGAGAGAGGCATGTATACCCCCCCAGAGGCAGAGAGAGGCATGTATACACCCCCCAGAGAGAGGCATGTATACCCCCCCAGAGAGAGGCATGTATACACCCCCAGAGAGAGGCATGTATACCCCCCCCAGAGAGAGGCATGTATACCCCCCAGAGAGAGGCATGTATACCCCCCCAGAGAGAGGCATGTATACACCCCAGAGAGAGGCATGTATACCCCCCCAGAGAGAGGCATGTATACACCCCCCAGAGAGAGGCATGTATACCCCCAGAGAGAGGCATGTATACCCCCCCCAGAGAGAGAGGCATGTATACCCCCCCCAGAGAGGCATGTATACCCCCCAGAGAGAGGCATGTATACCCCCCCAGAGAGAGGCATGTATACCCCCCAGAGAGAGGCATGTATACCCCCCAGAGAGGCATGTATACCCCCCCAGAGAGAGGCATGTATACCCCCCCAGAGAGAGGCATGTATACCCCCCCAGAGAGAGGCATGTATACCCCCCCAGAGAGAGGCATGTATACACCCCCAGAGAGAGGCATGTATACCCCCCCAGAGAGGCATGTATACCCCCCCCCAGAGAGGCATGTATACCCCCCCAGAGAGAGGCATGTATACCCCCCAGAGAGAGGCATGTATACCCCCCCAGAGAGAGGCATGTATACACCCCCAGAGAGAGGCATGTATACACCCCCAGAGAGAGGCATGTATACACCCCCAGAGAGAGGCATGTATACCCCCCAGAGAGAGGCATGTATACCCCCCCAGAGAGAGGCATGTATACCCCCCAGAGAGAGGCATGTATACCCCCCAGAGAGAGGCATGTATACCCCCAGAGAGAGGCATGTATACACCCCCCAGAGAGAGGCATGTATACACCCCCCAGAGAGAGGCATGTATACCCCCCAGAGAGAGGCATGTATACCCCCCCCAGAGAGAGGCATGTATACACCCCCAGAGAGAGGCATGTATACCCCCCCAGAGAGAGGCATGTATACCCCCCAGAGAGAGGCATGTATACACCCCCAGAGAGAGGCATGTATACACCCCCAGAGAGAGGCATGTATACACCCCCAGAGAGAGGCATGTATACACCCCCAGAGAGAGGCATGTATACCCCCCAGAGAGAGAGGCATGTATACACCCCCCCCCCCAGAGAGGCATGTATACACCCCCCAGAGAGAGGCATGTATACCCCCCCCAGAGAGAGGCATGTATACCCCCCCATGTATACCCCCCCAGAGAGGCATGTATACCCCCCCAGAGAGAGGCATGTATACACCCCCCAGAGAGAGGCATGTATACCCCCCCAGAGAGAGGCATGTATACCCCCCCCCAGAGAGGCATGTATACCCCCCCAGAGCATGTATAGAGAGGCCCCCCAGAGAGAGGCATGTATACACCCCCCAGAGAGAGGCATGTATACCCCCAGACCCCCCCCCAGAGAGGCATGTATACCCCCCAGAGAGAGGCATGTATACCCCCCCATGTATACACCCCCAGAGAGGCATGTATACCCCCCCATGATACCCCCCCCCCAGAGAGGCATGTATACCCCCCCAGAGAGAGGCATGTATACCCCCAGAGAGAGGCATGTATACCCCCCCAGAGAGGCATGTATACCCCCCCAGAGAGGGCATGTATACACCCCCCCAGAGAGATGGAGAGAGGCATGTATACCCCCAGAGAGAGGCAGAGAGAGGCATGTATACACCCCCAGAGAGAGGCATGTATACCCCCCCAGAGAGAGGCATGTATACCCCCCCAGAGAGAGGCATGTATACCCCCCCCAGAGAGGGCATGTATACCCCCCCAGAGAGAGGCATGTATGTGTATACCCCCAGAGAGGCATGTATACACCCCCAGAGAGAGGCATGTATACCCCCCCCCAGAGAGAGGCATGTATACACCCCCAGAGAGGGCATGTATACACCCCCAGAGAGAGGCATGTATACCCCCCAGAGAGAGGCATGTATACACCCCCACCAGAGAGCATGTATACCCCCCCCCAGAGAGGCATGTATACCCCCAGAGAGAGGCATGTATACCCCCAGACCCCCCAGAGAGAGCATGTATACACCCCCCAGAGAGAGGCATGTATACACCCCCAGAGAGAGGCATGTATACACTCCCCCAGAGAGAGGCATATACCCCCCCAGAGAGGCATGTATACCCCCCCCAGAGAGAGGCATGTATACCCCCCAGAGAGAGGCATGTATACCCCCCCAGAGAGGGCATGTATACCCCCCAGAGAGAGGCATGTATACCCCCCCAGAGAGAGGCATGTATACCCCCCAGAGAGAGGCATGTATACCCCCCCAGAGAGAGGCATGGAGAGGCATGTATACCCCCCCAGAGAGAGGCATGTATACCCCCCCAGAGAGAGGCATGTATACCCCCCAGAGAGAGGCATGTATACACCCCCAGAGAGAGGCAGAGAGAGATGTATACACCCCCAGAGAGAGGCATGTATACCCCCCCCAGAGCGGCATGTATACACCCCCAGAGAGAATAGATGTTCCCCAGCAACAGGAACTAGGTGACCTGGTTTACATGTGAATGGGAGAGTCTCTCCCTGAGACAAATGGGGACACCAACTATATAGAGCATCACACTGGTCTGTGTGTGTGGTGTGTGTGGTGTGCGTGTGCGTGGGTGCATGCGTGTGCACATGCGTGTGCACATCTGTGTGTGTGTGCGTGCAAGTGTGTGTGTGTGTGTGTGCGTGTAAATCAAAGCTACTGAGCTACTGCAAGGTCTATGTTGTTTTATAGGTAGCCTTCTGTTTCTGCTGCTCTGGTTATGTCTAGAGGTCCCAGTTACATAGACTCATTATGTCTAGGGGTCCTAGTTACATGGTCTGAAACCTGACTGTCTAGGGTCCTAGCTACATGGTCTGAAACCTGACTGTCTAAGGTCCTAGCTACATGGTCTGTAACCTGACTGTCTAGAGGTCCTAGTTACATGGTCTGTAACCTGACTGTCTAGTGGTCCTAGCTACATGGTCTGAAACCTGACTGTCTAGAGGTCCTAGCTACATGGTCTGTAACCTGACTGTCTAGGGGTCCTAGCTACATGGTCTGTAACCTGACTGTCTAGTGGTCCTAGCTACATGGTCTGTAACCTGACTGTCTAGGGGTCCTAGCTACATGGTCTGTAACATGACTCATTATGTCTAGAGGTCCTAGCTACATGGTCTGTAACCTGACTGTCTAGGGTCCTAGCTACATGGTCTGTAACCTGACTGTCTAGGGGTCCTAGCTACATGGTCTGTAACATGACTCATTATGTCTAGAGGTCCTAGCTACATGGTCTGTAACCTGACTGTCTAGGGTCCTAGCTACATGGTCTGTAACCTGACTGTCTAGAGGTCCTAGTTACATGGTCTGTAACCTGACTGTCTAGGGTCCTAGCTACATGGTCTGTAACCTGACTGTCTAGGGGTCCTAGCTACATGGTCTGTAACATGACTCATTATTTCTAGGGGTCCTAGCTACATGGTCTGTAACCTGACTGTCTAGGGGTCCTAGCTACATGGTCTGTAACCTGACTGTCTAGGGGTCCTAGCTACATGGTCTGTAACCTGACTGTCTAGGGTCCTAGCTACATGGTCTGTAACCTGACTGTCTAGGGGTCCTAGCTACATGGTCTGTAACCTGACTGTCTAGAGGTCCTAGCTACATGGTCTGTAACCTGACTCATTATTTCTAGGGGTCCTAATTACATGGTCTGTAACCTGACTGTCTAGGGGTCCTAGCTACATGGTCTGTAACCTGACTCATTATTTCTAGGGGTCCTAGTTACATGGTCTGTAACCTGACTGTCTAGGGGTCCTAGCTACATGGTCTGAAACCTGACTGTCTAGGGTCCTAGCTACATGGTCTGTAACCTGACAGTCTAGGGTCCTAGCTACATGGTCTGTAACCTGACTGTCTAGGGTCCTAGCTACATGGTCTGAAACCTGACTGTCTAGAGGTCCTAGCTACATGGTCTGTAACCTGACTGTCTAGGGGTCCTAGTTACATGGTCTGTAACCTGACTGTCTAGAGGTCCTAGTTACATGGTCTGTAACCTGACTGTCTAGGGGTCCTAGCTACATGGTCTGTAACCTGACTCATTATTTCTAGGGGTCCTAGCTACATGGTCTGTAACCTGACTGTCTAGGGGTCCTAGCTACATGGTCTGTAACCTGACTGTCTAGAGGTCCTAGCTACATGGTCTGTAACATGACTCATTATGTCTAGGGGTCCTAGCTACATGGTCTGTAACATGACTCATTATTTCTAGGGGTCCTAGCTACATGGTCTGTAACCTGACTGTCTAGTGGTCCTAGCTACATGGTCTGTAACCTGACTGTCTAGGGGTCCTAGTTACATGGTCTGTAACCTGACTCATTATGTCTAGGGGTCCTATGGTCTGTAACCTGACTGTCTAGAGGTCCTGTTACATGGTCTGTACCTGACTGTCTAGAGGTCCTAGCTACATGGTCTGTAACCTGACTGTCTAGGGGACCTAGCTACATGGTCTGTAACCTGACTGTCTAGAGGTCCTAGTTACATGGTCTGTAACCTGACTGTCTAGAGGTCCTAGCTACATGGTCTGTAACCTGACTGTCTAGAGGTCCTAGTTACATGGTCTGTAACCTGACTGTCTAGGGGTCCTAGTTACATGGTCTGTAACCTGACTGTCTAGAGGTCCTAGCTACATGGTCTGTAACCTGACTGTCTAGAGGTCCTAGTTACATGGTCTGTAACCTGACTGTCTAGAGGTCCTAGCTACATGGTCTGTAACCTGACTCATTATGTCTAGGGGTCCTAGCTACATGGTCTGTAACCTGACTCGTTATGTCTAGGGGTCCTAGCTACATGGTCTGTAACCTGACTGTCTAGGGGTCCTAGCTACATGGTCTGTAACCTGACTCATTATGTCTAGGGGTCCTAGCTACATGGTCTGTAACCTGACTGTCTAGGGGTCCTAGCTACATGGTCTGTAACCTGACTCATTATGTCTAGGGGTCCTAGCTACATGGTCTGTAACCTGACTCATTATGTCTAGGGGTCCTAGCTACATGGTCTGTAACCTGACTCATTATGTCTAGGGGTCCTAGCTACATGGTCTGTAACCTGACTGTCTAGGGGTCCTAGCTACATGGTCTGTAACCTGACTCATTATGTCTAGGGGTCCTAGCTACATGGTCTGTAACCTGACTGTCTAGGGGTCCTAGCTACATGGTCTGTAACCTGACTCATTATGTCTAGGGGTCCTAGTTACATGGTCTGTAACCTGACTGTCTAGTGGTCCTAGCTACATGGTCTGTAACCTGACTCATTATGTCTAGGGGTCCTAGCTACATGGTCTGTAACCTGACTCATTATGTCTAGGGGTCCTAGTTACATGGTCTGTAACCTGACTGTCTAGAGGTCCTAGCTACATGGTCTGTAACCTGACTGTCTAGGGGTCCTAGTTACATGGTCTGTAACCTGACTGTCTAGGGGTCCTAGCTACATGGTCTGTAACCTGACTCATTATGTCTAGGGGTCCTAGTTACATGGTCTGTAACCTGACTGTCTAGGGGTCCTAGCTACATGGTCTGTAACCTGACTGTCTAGAGGTCCTAGCTACATGGTCTGTAACCTGACTGTCTAGGGGTCCTAGCTACATGGTCTGTAACCTGACTCATTATGTCTAGGGGTCCTAGCTACATGGTCTGTAACCTGACTGTCTAGGGGTCCTAGCTACATGGTCTGTAACCTGACTCATTATGTCTAGGGGTCCTAGTTACATGGTCTGTAACCTGACTCATTATGTCTAGGGGTCCTAGTTACATGGTCTGTAACCTGACTCATTATGTCTAGGGGTCCTAGCTACATGGTCTGTAACCTGACTGTCTAGAGGTCCTAGCTACATGGTCTGTAACCTGACTGTCTAGAGGTCCTAGCTACATGGTCTGTAACCTGACTGTCTAGAGGTCCTAGCTACATGGTCTGTAACCTGACTGTCTAGAGGTCCTAGCTACATGGTCTGTAACCTGACTGTCTAGAGGTCCTAGTTACATGGTCTGTAACCTGACTGTCTAGGGGTCCTAGCTACATGGTCTGTAACCTGACTGTCTAGGGTCCTAGCTACATGGTCTGTAACCTGACTGTCTAGAGGTCCTAGTTACATGGTCTGTAACCTGACTCATTATGTCTAGTGGTCCTAGCTACATGGTCTGTAACCTGACTGTCTAGGGGTCCTAGCTACATGGTCTGTAAGCTGACTCATTATGTCTAGGGGTCCTAGTTACATGGTCTGTAACCTGACTGTCTAGGGTCCTAGCTACATGGTCTGAAACCTGACTGTCTAGGGGACCTAGCTACATGGTCTGTAACCTGACTCATTATGTCTAGGGGTCCTAGCTACATGGTCTGTAACCTGACTGTCTAGGGGTCCTAGTTACATGGTCTGTAACCTGACTCATTATGTCTAGGGGTCCTAGCTACATGGTCTGTAACCTGACTGTCTAGAGGTCCTAGCTACATGGTCTGTAACCTGACTGTCTAGAGGTCCTAGCTACATGGTCTGTAACCTGACTGTCTAGAGGTCCTAGCTACATGGTCTGTAACCTGACTGTCTAGAGGTCCTAGCTACATGGTCTGTAACCTGACTGTCTAGAGGTCCTAGTTACATGGTCTGTAACCTGACTGTCTAGGGGTCCTAGCTACATGGTCTGTAACCTGACTGTCTAGGGTCCTAGCTACATGGTCTGTAACCTGACTGTCTAGAGGTCCTAGTTACATGGTCTGTAACCTGACTCATTATGTCTAGTGGTCCTAGCTACATGGTCTGTAACCTGACTGTCTAGGGGTCCTAGCTACATGGTCTGTAAGCTGACTCATTATGTCTAGGGGTCCTAGTTACATGGTCTGTAACCTGACTGTCTAGGGTCCTAGCTACATGGTCTGAAACCTGACTGTCTAGGGGACCTAGCTACATGGTCTGTAACCTGACTCATTATGTCTAGGAGGTCCTAGCTACATGGTCTGTAACCTGACTGTCTAGGGGTCCTAGTTACATGGTCTGTAACCTGACTCATTATGTCTAGGGGTCCTAGCTACATGGTCTGTAACCTGACTGTCTAGAGGTCCTAGTTACATGGTCTGTAACCTGACTGTCTAGTGGTCCTAGCTACATGGTCTGTAACCTGACTGTCTAGAGGTCCTAGCTACATGGTCTGTAACCTGACTGTCTAGAGGTCCTAGCTACATGGTCTGTAACCTGACTGTCTAGGGGTCCTAGCTACATGGTCTGTAACCTGACTGTCTAGAGGTCCTAGTTACATGGTCTGTAACCTGACTGTCTAGGGGTCCTAGTTACATGGTCTGTAACCTGACTCATTATGTCTAGGGGCCCTAGCTACATGGTCTGTAACCTGACTGTCTATGGGTCCTAGCTACATGGTCTGTAACCTGACTCATTATGTCTAGGGGTCCTAGCTACATGGTCTGAAACCTGACTGTCTAGAGGTCCTAGCTACATGGTCTGTAACCTGACTGTCTAGGGGTCCTAGCTACATGGTCTGTAACCTGACTGTCTAGTGGTCCTAGCTACATGGTCTGTAACCTGACTCATTATGTCTAGGGGTCCTAGCTACATGGTCTGTAACCTGACTCATTATGTCTAGGGTCCTAGTTACATGGTCTGTAACCTGACTGTCTAGAGGTCCTAGCTACATGGTCTGTAACCTGACTGTCTAGGGGTCCTAGTTACATGGTCTGTAACCTGACTGTCTAGGGGTCCTAGCTACATGGTCTGTAACCTGACTCATTATGTCTAGGGGTCCTAGTTACATGGTCTGTAACCTGACTGTCTAGGGGTCCTAGCTACATGGTCTGTAACCTGACTGTCTAGAGGTCCTAGCTACATGGTCTGTAACCTGACTGTCTAGGGGTCCTAGCTACATGGTCTGTAACCTGACTCATTATGTCTAGGGGTCCTAGCTACATGGTCTGTAACCTGACTGTCTAGGGGTCCTAGCTACATGGTCTGTAACCTGACTCATTATGTCTAGGGGTCCTAGTTACATGGTCTGTAACCTGACTCATTATGTCTAGGGTCCTAGTTACATGGTCTGTAACCTGACTCATTATGTCTAGGGGTCCTAGCTACATGGTCTGTAACCTGACTGTCTAGAGGTCCTAGCTACATGGTCTGTAACCTGACTGTCTAGAGGTCCTAGCTACATGGTCTGTAACCTGACTGTCTAGAGGTCCTAGCTACATGGTCTGTAACCTGACTGTCTAGAGGTCCTAGTTACATGGTCTGTAACCTGACTGTCTAGGGGTCCTAGCTACATGGTCTGTAACCTGACTGTCTAGGGTCCTAGCTACATGGTCTGTAACCTGACTGTCTAGAGGTCCTAGTTACATGGTCTGTAACCTGACTCATTATGTCTAGTGGTCCTAGCTACATGGTCTGTAACCTGACTGTCTAGGGGTCCTAGCTACATGGTCTGTAAGCTGACTCATTATGTCTAGGGGTCCTAGTTACATGGTCTGTAACCTGACTGTCTAGGGTCCTAGCTACATGGTCTGAAACCTGACTGTCTAGGGGACCTAGCTACATGGTCTGTAACCTGACTCATTATGTCTAGGAGGTCCTAGCTACATGGTCTGTAACCTGACTGTCTAGAGGTCCTAGTTACATGGTCTGTAACCTGACTCATTATGTCTAGGGGCCCTAGCTACATGGTCTGTAACCTGACTGTCTATGGGTCCTAGCTACATGGTCTGTAACCTGACTCATTATGTCTAGGGGTCCTAGCTACATGGTCTGAAACCTGACTGTCTAGAGGTCCTAGCTACATGGTCTGTAACCTGACTGTCTAGGGGTCCTAGCTACATGGTCTGTAACCTGACTGTCTAGTGGTCCTAGCTACATGGTCTGTAACCTGACTCATTATGTCTAGGGGTCCTAGCTACATGGTCTGTAACCTGACTCATTATGTCTAGGGGTCCTAGTTACATGGTCTGTAACCTGACTGTCTAGAGGTCCTAGCTACATGGTCTGTAACCCGACTGTCTAGGGGTCCTAGTTACATGGTCTGTAACCTGACTGTCTAGGGGTCCTAGCTACATGGTCTGTAACCTGACTCATTATGTCTAGGGGTCCTAGCTACATGGTCTGTAACCTGACTGTCTAGGGGTCCTAGCTACATGGTCTGTAACCTGACTGTCTAGAGGTCCTAGCTACATGGTCTGTAACCTGACTGTCTAGGGGTCCTAGCTACATGGTCTGTAACCTGACTCATTATGTCTAGGGGTCCTAGCTACATGGTCTGTAACCTGACTGTCTAGGGGTCCTAGCTACATGGTCTGTAACCTGACTCATTATGTCTAGGGGTCCTAGTTACATGGTCTGTAACCTGACTGTCTAGGGGTCCTAGCTACATGGTCTGTAACCTGACTGTCTAGAGGTTCCTAGCTACATGGTCTGTAACCTGACTGTGTAGAGGTCCTAGCTACATGGTCTGTAACCTGACTGTCTAGAGGTCCTAGCTACATGGTCTGTAACCTGACTGTCTAGAGGTCCTAGCTACATGGTCTGTAACCTGACTGTCTAGAGGTCCTAGTTACATGGTCTGTAACCTGACTGTCTAGGGTCCTAGCTACATGGTCTGTAACCTGACTGTCTAGGGTCCTAGCTACATGGTCTGTAACCTGACTGTCTAGAGTGTCCTAGTTACATGGTCTGTAACCTGACTCTGTCTAGTGGTCCTAGCTACATGGTCTGTAACCTGACTGTCTAGGGGGTCCTAGCTACATGGTCTGTAAGCTGACTCATTATGTCTAGGGGTCCTAGTTACATGGTCTGTAACCTGACTGTCTAGGGTCCTAGCTACATGGTCTGAAACCTGACTGTCTAGGGGACCTAGCTACATGGTCTGTAACCTGACTCATTATGTCTAGGGGTCCTAGCTACATGGTCTGTAACCTGACTGTCTAGGGGTCCTAGTTACATGGTCTGTAACCTGACTCATTATGTCTAGGGGTCCTAGCTACATGGTCTGTAACCTGACTGTCTAGAGGTCCTAGCTACATGGTCTGTAACCTGACTGTCTAGAGGTCCTAGCTACATGGTCTGTAACCTGACTGTCTAGAGGTCCTAGCTACATGGTCTGCAACCTGACTGTCTAGAGGTCCTAGCTACATGGTCTGTAACCTGACTGTCTAGAGGTCCTAGTTACATGGTCTGTAACCTGACTGTCTAGGAGTCCTAGCTACATGGTCTGTAACCTGACTGTCTAGGGTCCTAGCTACATGGTCTGTAACCTGACTGTCTAGAGGTCCTAGTTACATGGTCTGTAACCTGACTCATTATGTCTAGTGGTCCTAGCTAACATGGTCTGTAACCTGACTGTCTAGGGTCCTAGCTACATGGTCTGTAAGCTGACTCATTATGTCTAGGGGTCCTAGTTACATGGTCTGTAACCTGACTGTCTAGGGTCCTAGCTACATGGTCTGAAACCTGACTGTCTAGGGGACCTAGCTACATGGTCTGTAACCTGACTCATTATGTCTAGGAGGTCCTAGCTACATGGTCTGTAACCTGACTGTCTAGGGGTCCTAGTTACATGGTCTGTAACCTGACTCATTATGTCTAGGGGTCCTAGCTACATGGTCTGTAACCTGACTGTCTAGAGGTCCTAGTTACATGGTCTGTAACCTGACTGTCTAGTGGTCCTAGCTACATGGTCTGTAACCTGACTGTCTAGAGGTCCTAGCTACATGGTCTGTAACCTGACTGTCTAGAGGTCCTAGCTACATGGTCTGTAACCTGACTGTCTAGGGGTCCTAGCTACATGGTCTGTAACCTGACTGTCTAGAGGTCCTAGTTACATGGTCTGTAACCTGACTGTCTAGGGGTCCTAGTTACATGGTCTGTAACCTGACTCATTATGTCTAGGGGCCCTAGCTACATGGTCTGTAACCTGACTGTCTATGGGTCCTAGCTACATGGTCTGTAACCTGACTCATTATGTCTAGGGTCCTAGCACATGGTCTGAAACCTGACTGTCTAGAGGTCCTAGCTACATGGTCTGTAACCTGACTGTCTAGGGGTCCTAGCTACATGGTCTGTAACCTGACTGTCTAGGGGTCCTAGTTACATGGTCTGTAACCTGACTGTGTAGGGGTCCTAGTTACATGGTCTGTAACCTGACTGTCTAGGGGTCCTAGCTACATGGTCTGTAACCTGACTGTCTAGAGGTCCTAGCTACATGGTCTGTAACCTAACTCATTATGTCTAGGGGTCCTAGCTACATGGTCTGAAACCTGACTGTCTATGGGTCCTAGCTACATGGTCTGTAACCTGACTCATTATGTCTAGGGGTCCTAGCTACATGGTCTGTAACCTGACTGTCTAGGGGTCCTAGTTACATGGTCTGTAACCTGACTGTCTAGGGGTCCTAGCTACATGGTCTGTAACCTGACTCATTATGTCTAGGGGTCCTAGTTACATGGTCTGTAACCTGACTGTCTAGGGGTCCTAGCTACATGGTCTGTAACCTGACTGTCTAGAGGTCCTAGCTACATGGTCTGTAACCTGACTGTCTAGGGGTCCTAGCTACATGGTCTGTAACCTGACTCATTATGTCTAGGGGTCCTAGCTACATGGTCTGTAACCTGACTGTCTAGGGGTCCTAGCTACATGGTCTGTAACCTGACTCATTATGTCTAGGGGTCCTAGTTACATGGTCTGTAACCTGACTCATTATGTCTAGGGGTCCTAGTTACATGGTCTGTAACCTGACTCATTATGTCTAGGGGTCCTAGCTACATGGTCTGTAACCTGACTGTCTAGAGGTCCTAGCTACATGGTCTGTAACCTGACTGTGTAGAGGTCCTAGCTACATGGTCTGTAACCTGACTGTCTAGTGGTCCTAGCTACATGGTCTGTAACCTGACTGTCTAGGGTCCTAGCTACATGGTCTGTAACCTGACTATCTAGAGGTCCTAGCTACATGGTCTGAAACCTGACTGTCTAGGGTCCTAGCTACATGGTCTGAAACCTGACTGTCTAGGGTCCTAGCTGCATGGTCTGTAACCTGACTGTCTAGAGGTCCTAGCTACATGGTCTGTAACCTGACTCATTATGTCTAGTGGTCCTAGCTACATGGTCTGTAACCTGACTGTCTAGGGGTCCTAGCTACATGGTCTGTAAGCTGACTCATTATGTCTAGGGGTCCTAGTTACATGGTCTGTAACCTGACTGTCTAGGGTCCTAGCTACATGGTCTGAAACCTGACTGTCTAGGGGACCTAGCTACATGGTCTGTAACCTGACTCATTATGTCTAGGGGTCCTAGCTACATGGTCTGTAACCTGACTGTCTAGGGGTCCTAGTTACATGGTCTGTAACCTGACTCATTATGTCTAGGGTCCTAGCTACATGGTCTGTAACCTGACTGTCTAGAGGTCCTAGCTACATGGTCTGTAACCTGACTGTCTAGAGGTCCTAGCTACATGGTCTGTAACCTGACTGTCTAGAGGTCCTAGCTACATGGTCTGTAACCTGACTGTCTAGAGGTCCTAGCTACATGGTCTGTAACCTGACTGTCTAGAGGTCCTAGTTACATGGTCTGTAACCTGACTGTCTAGGGGTCCTAGCTACATGGTCTGTAACCTGACTGTCTAGGGTCCTAGCTACATGGTCTGTAACCTGACTGTCTAGAGGTCCTAGTTACATGGTCTGTAACCTGACTCATTATGTCTAGTGGTCCTAGCTACATGGTCTGTAACCTGACTGTCTAGGGGTCCTAGCTACATGGTCTGTAAGCTGACTCATTATGTCTAGGGTCCTAGTTACATGGTCTGTAACCTGACTGTCTAGGGTCCTAGCTACATGGTCTGAAACCTGACTGTCTGGGGACCTAGCTACATGGTCTGTAACCTGACTCATTATGTCTAGGAGGTCCTAGCTACATGGTCTGTAACCTGACTGTCTAGGGGTCCTAGTTACATGGTCTGTAACCTGACTCATTATGTCTAGGGGTCCTAGCTACATGGTCTGTAACCTGACTGTCTAGAGGTCCTAGTTACATGGTCTGTAACCTGACTGTCTAGTGGTCCTAGCTACATGGTCTGTAACCTGACTGTCTAGAGGTCCTAGCTACATGGTCTGTAACCTGACTGTCTAGAGGTCCTAGCTACATGGTCTGTAACCTGACTGTCTAGGGGTCCTAGCTACATGGTCTGTAACCTGACTGTCTAGAGGTCCTAGTTACATGGTCTGTAACCTGACTGTCTAGGGGTCCTAGTTACATGGTCTGTAACCTGACTCATTATGTCTAGGGGTCCTAGCTACATGGTCTGTAACCTGACTGTCTATGGGTCCTAGCTACATGGTCTGTAACCTGACTCATTATGTCTAGGGGTCCTAGCTACATGGTCTGAAACCTGACTGTCTAGAGGTCCTAGCTACATGGTCTGTAACCTGACTGTCTAGGGGTCCTAGCTACATGGTCTGTAACCTGACTGTCTAGGGGTCCTAGTTACATGGTCTGTAACCTGACTGTGTAGGGGTCCTAGTTACATGGTCTGTAACCTGACTGTCTAGGGGTCCTAGCTACATGGTCTGTAACCTGACTGTCTAGAGGTCCTAGCTACATGGTCTGTAACCTAACTCATTATGTCTAGGGGTCCTAGCTACATGGTCTGAAACCTGACTGTCTATGGGTCCTAGCTACATGGTCTGTAACCTGACTCATTATGTCTAGGGGTCCTAGCTACATGGTCTGAAACCTGACTGTCTAGAGGTCCTAGCTACATGGTCTGTAACCTGACTGTCTAGGGGTCCTAGCTACATGGTCTGTAACCTGACTGTCTAGGGGTCCTAGCTACATGGTCTGTAACCTGACTGTCTAGAGGTCCTAGTTACATGGTCTGTAACCTGACTGTCTAGGGGTCCTAGCTACATGGTCTGTAACCTGACTGTCTAGGGGTCCTAGCTACATGGTCTGTAACCTGACTGTCTAGAGGTCCTAGCTACATGGTCTGTAACCTGACTGTCTATGGGTCCTAGCTACATGGTCTGTAACCTGACTCATTATGTCTAGGGGTCCTAGCTACATGGTCTGAAACCTGACTGTCTAGAGGTCCTAGCTACATGGTCTGTAACCTGACTGTCTAGTTGTCCTAGTTACATGGTCTGAAACCTGACTGTCTAGGGGTCCTAGCTACATGGTCTGTAACCTGACTGTCTTGGGGTCCTAGCTACATGGTCTGTAACCTGACTCATTATGTCTAGGGGTCCTAGCTACATGGTCTGAAACCTGACTGTCTAGAGGTCCTAGCTACATGGTCTGTAACCTGACTGTCTAGGGGTCCTAGTTACATGGTCTGAAACCTGACTGTCTAGGGGTCCTAGCTACATGGTCTGTAACCTGACTGTCTAGAGGTCCTAGTTACATGGTCTGTAACCTGACTGTCTAGGGGTCCTATTTACATGGTCTGTAACCTGACTCATTATGTCTAGGGGTCCTAGTTACATTGTCTGTAACCTGACTGTCTAGGGGTCCTAGCTACATGGTCTGTAACCTGACTGTCTAGAGGTCCTAGCTACATGGTCTGTAACCTGACTGTCTAGAGGTCCTAGTTACATGGTCTGTAACCTGACTGTCTAGAGGTCCTAGCTACATGGTCTGTAACCTGACTGTCTAGGGGTCCTAGCTACATGGTCTGTAACCTGACTGTCTAGAGGTCCTAGCTACATGGTCTGTAACCTGACTGTCTATGGGTCCTAGTTACATGGTCTGAAACCTGACTGTCTAGGGGTCCTAGCTACATGGTCTGTAACCTGACTGTCTTGGGGTCCTAGCTACATGGTCTGTAACCTGACTCATTATGTCTAGGGGTCCTAGCTACATGGTCTGAAACCTGACTGTCTAGAGGTCCTAGCTACATGGTCTGTAACCTGACTGTCTAGGGGTCCTAGTTACATGGTCTGAAACCTGACTGTCTAGGGGTCCTAGCTACATGGTCTGTAACCTGACTGTCTAGAGGTCCTAGTTACATGGTCTGTAACCTGACTGTCTAGGGGTCCTATTTACATGGTCTGTAACCTGACTCATTATGTCTAGGGGTCCTAGTTACATTGTCTGTAACCTGACTGTCTAGAGGTCCTAGTTACATGGTCTGTAACCTGACTGTCTAGAGGTCCTAGCTACATGGTCTGTAACCTGACTGTCTAGGGGTCCTAGTTACATGGTCTGTAACCTGACTGTCTAGAGGTCCTAGCTACATGGTCTGTAACCTGACTGTCTAGAGGTCCTAGTTACATGGTCTGTAACCTGACTGTCTAGAGGTCCTAGCTACATGGTCTGTAACCTGACTGTCTAGGGGTCCTAGCTACATGGTCTGTAACCTGACTGTCTAGAGGTCCTAGCTACATGGTCTGTAACCTGACTGTCTATGGGTCCTAGCTACATGGTCTGTAACCTGACTCATTATGTCTAGGGGTCCTAGCTACATGGTCTGAAACCTGACTGTCTAGAGGTCCTAGCTACATGGTCTGTAACCTGACTGTCTAGGGGTCCTAGCTACATGGTCTGTAACCTGACTGTCTAGAGGTCCTAGCTACATGGTCTGAAACCTGACTGTCTAGGGGTCCTAGTTACATGGTCTGTAACCTGACTGTCTAGGGGTCCTAGCTACATGGTCTGAAACCTGACTGTCTAGGGGTCCTAGTTACATGGTCTGTAACCTGACTGTCTAGGGGTCCTAGCTACATGGTCTGTAACCTGACTCATTATGTCTAGGGGTCCTAGCTACATGGTCTGAAACCTGACTGTCTAGAGGTCCTAGTTACATGGTCTGTAACCTGACTGTCTAGGGGTCCTAGTTACATGGTCTGTAACCTGACTCATTATGTCTAGGGGTCCTAGCTACATGGTCTGTAACCTGACTGTCTAGAGGTCCTAGTTACATGGTCTGTAACCTGACTGTCTAGGGGTCCTAGCTACATGGTCTGTAACCTGACTCGTTATGTCTAGGGGTCCTAGCTACATGGGCTGTAACCTGACTGTCTAGGGGTCCTAGCTACATGGTCTGTAACCTGACTGTCTAGAGGTCCCAGCTACATGGTCTGTAACCTGACTGTCTAGTGGTCCTAGCTACATGGTCTGTAACCTGACTGTCTAGGGGTCCTAGCTACATGGTCGTTAACCTGACTGTCTAGGGGTCCTAGTTACATGGTCTGTAACCTGACTCATTATGTCTAGGGGTCCTAGCTACATGGTCTGTAACCTGACTGTCTAGAGGTCCTAGCTACATGGTCTGTAACCTGACTGTCTAGGGGTTCTAGCTACATGGTCTGTAACCTGACTGTCTAGAGGTCCTAGTTACATGGTCTGTAACCTGACTGTCTAGAGGTCCTAGTTACATGGTCTGTAACCTGACTGTCTAGGGGTCCTAGTTACATGGTCTGTAACCTGACTGTCTAGGGGTCCTAGTTACATGGTCTGTAACCTGACTGTCTAGAGGTCCTAGCTACATGGTCTGTAACCTGACTCATTATGTCTAGGGGTCCTAGCTACATGGTCTGTAACCTCGCTCATTATGTCTAGTGGTCCTAGCTACATGGTCTGTAACCTGACTGTCTAGTGGTCCTAGCTACATGGTCTGTAACCTGACTCATTATGTCTAGTGGTCCTAGCTACATGGTCTGTAACCTGACTCATTATGTCTAGGGGTCCTAGCTACATGGTCTGTAACCTGACTGTCTAGGGTCCTAGCTACATGGTCTGTAACCTGACTGTCTAGGGGTCCTAGCTACATGGTCTGTAACCTGACTCATTATGTCTAGGGGTCCTAGCTACATGGTCTGTAACCTGACTCATTATGTCTAGGGGTCCTAGCTACATGGTCTGTAACCTGACTGTCTAGGGGTCCTAGCTACATGGTCTGTAACCTGACTGTCTAGGGGTCCTAGCTACATGGTCTGTAACCTGACTGTCTAGGGGTCCTAGCTACATGGTCTGTAACCTGACTGTCTAGGGTCCTAGCTACATGGTCTGTAACCTGACTGTCTAGGGGTCCTAGCTACATGGTCTGTAACCTGACTGTCTAGGGTCCTAGCTACATGGTCTGTAACCTGACTGTCTAGTGGTCCTAGTTACATGGTCTGTAACCTGACTCATTATGTCTAGGGGTCCTAGCTACATGGTCTGTAACCTGACTCATTATGTCTAGAGGTCCTAGCTACATGGTCTGTAACCTGACTGTCTAGGGGTCCTAGCTACATGGTCTGTAACCTGACTGTCTAGTGGTCCTAGTTACATGGTCTGTAACCTGACTGTCTAGGGGTCCTAGCTACATGGTCTGTAACCTGACTGTCTAGAGGTCCTAGCTACATGGTCAGTAACCTGACTGTCTAGGGGTCCTAGCTACATGGTCTGTAACCTGACTTTCTAGAGGTCCTAGCTACATGGTCTGTAACCTGACTGTCTAGGGGTCCTAGCTACATGGTCTGTAACCTGACTGTCTAGGGGTCCTAGCTACATGGTCTGTAACCTGACTGTCTAGAGGTCCTAGCTACATGGTCTGTAACCTGACTGTCTAGAGGTCCTAGTTACATGGTCTGTAACCTGACTCATTATGTCTAGGGGTCCTAGTTACATGGTCTGTAACCTGACTCATTATGTCTAGGGGTCCTAGCTACATGGTCTGTAACCTGACTGTCTAGGGGTCCTAGCTACATGGTCTGTAACCTGACTGTCTAGGGGTCCTAGCTACATGGTCTGTAACCTGACTGTCTAGAGGTCCTAGCTACATGGTCTGTAACCTGACTGTCTAGAGGTCCTAGTTACATGGTCTGTAACCTGACTCATTATGTCTAGGGGTCCTAGCTACATGGTCTGTAACCTGACTGTCTAGGGGTCCTAGCTACATGGTCTGTAACCTGACTGTCTAGTGGTCCTAGTTACATGGTCTGTAACCTGACTCATTATTTCTAGGGGTCCTAGCTACATGGTCTGTAACCTGACTGTCTAGGGGTCCTAGCTACATGGTCTGTAACCTGACTGATTATGTCTAGGGGTCCTAGCTACATGGTCTGTAACCTGACTGTCTAGAGGTCCTAGCTACATGGTCTGTAACCTGACTGTCTAGTGGTCCTAGCTCCATGGTCTGTAACCTGACTGTCTAGTGGTCCTAGCTACATGGTCTGTAACCTGACTGTCTAGGGTCCTAGCTACATGGTCTGTAACCTGACTGTCTAGGGTCCTAGCTACATGGTCTGTAACCTGACTGTCTAGGGGTCCTAGCTACATGGTCTGTAACCTGACTCATTATGTCTAGTGGTCCTAGCTACATGGTCTGTAACCTGACTCATTATGTCTTGGGGTCCTAGCTACATGGTCTGTAACCTGACTGTCTAGTGGTCCTAGCTACATGGTCTGTAACCTGACTCATTATGTCTAGGGGTCCTAGCTACATGGTCTGTAACCGGACTGTCTAGGGGTCCTAGTTACATGGTCTGTAACCTGACTGTCTAGGGGTCCTAGCTACATGGTCTGTAACCTGACTCATTATGTCTAGGGGTCCTAGTTACATGGTCTGTAACCTGACTGTCTAGGGGTCCTAGTTACATGGTCTGTAACCTGACTGTCTAGAGGTCCAAGCTCCATGGTCTGTAACCTGACTGTCTAGGGGTCCTAGCTACATGGTCTGTAACCTGACTGTCTAGGGGTCCTAGCTACATGGTCTGTAACCTGACTGTCTAGGGGTCCTAGCTACATGGTCTGTAACCTGACTGTCTAGAGGTCCTAGCTACATGGTCTGTAACATGACTGTCTAGGGGTCCTAGCTCCATGGTCTGTAACCTGACTGTCTAGGGGTCCTAGCTACATGGTCTGTAACAGGACTGTCTAGGGGTCCTAGCTACATGGTCTGTAACCTGACTGTCTAGAGGTCCTAGTTACATGGTCTGTAACCTGACTGTCTAGGGGTCCTAGCTACATGGTCTGTAACAGGACTGTCTAGGGGTCCTAGCTACATGGTCTGTAACCTGACTGTCTAGAGGTCCTAGTTACATGGTCTGTAACCTGACTGTCTAGGGGTCCTAGCTACATGGTCTGTAACAGGACTGTCTAGGGGTCCTAGCTACATGGTCTGTAACCTGACTGTCTAGAGGTCCTAGTTACATGGTCTGTAACCTGACTGTCTAGGGTCCTAGCTACATGGTCTGTAACCTGACTGTCTAGGGGTCCTAGTTACATGGTCTGTAACCTGACTCATTATGTCTAGGGGTCCTAGTTACATGGTCTGTAACCTGACTGTCTAGGGTCCTAGTTACATGGTCTGTAACCTGACTGTCTAGTGGTCCTAGTTACATGGTCTGTAACCTGACTGTCTAGGGGTCCTAGCTACATGGTCTGTAACCTGACTGTCTAGGGGTCCTAGCTACATGGTCTGTAACCTGACTGTCTAGGGGTCCTAGCTACATGGTCTGTAACCTGACTTGTTATGTCTAGGGGTCCTAGTTACATGGTCTGTAACCTGACTGTCTAGGGGTCCTAGTTACATGGTCTGTAACCTGACTGTCTAGAGGTCCTAGCTACATGGTCTGTTACCTGACTGTCTAGAGGTCCTAGCTACATGGTCTGTAACCTGACTGTCTAGGGGTCCTAGTTACATGGTCTGTAACCTGACTGTCTAGGGGTCCTAGTTACATGGTCTGTAACCTGACTGTCTAGGGGTCCTAGTTACATGGTCTGTAACCTGACTGTCTAGGGGTCCTAGCTACATGGTCTGTTACCTGACTGTCTAGAGGTCCTAGCTACATGGTCTGTAACCTGACTGTCTAGGGGTCCTAGCTACATGGTCTGTAACCTGACTGTCTAGAGGTCCTAGTTACATGGTCTGTAACCTGACTGTCTAGGGGTCCTAGCTACATGGTCTGTAACAGGACTGTCTAGTGGTCCTAGCTACATGGTCTGTAACCTGACTGTCTAGAGGTCCTAGTTACATGGTCTGTAACCTGACTGTCTAGGGTCCTAGCTACATGGTCTGTAACCTGACTGTCTAGGGGTCCTAGTTACATGGTCTGTAACCTGACTCATTATGTCTAGGGGTCCTAGTTACATGGTCTGTAACCTGACTGTCTAGGGTCCTAGTTACATGGTCTGTAACCTGACTGTCTAGTGGTCCTAGTTACATGGTCTGTAACCTGACTGTCTAGGGGTCCTAGCTACATGGTCTGTAACCTGACTGTCTAGGGGTCCTAGCTACATGGTCTGTAACCTGACTGTCTAGTGGTCCTAGTTACATGGTCTGTAACCTGACTGTCTAGGGGTCCTAGCTACATGGTCTGTAACCTGACTGTCTAGGGGTCCTAGCTACATGGTCTGTAACCTGACTGTCTAGGGGTCCTAGCTACATGGTCTGTAACCTGACTTGTTATGTCTAGGGGTCCTAGTTACATGGTCTGTAACCTGACTGTCTAGGGTCCTAGTTACATGGTCTGTAACCTGACTGTCTAGAGGTCCTAGCTACATGGTCTGTTACCTGACTGTCTAGAGGTCCTAGCTACATGGTCTGTAACCTGACTGTCTAGGGGTCCTAGCTACATGGTCTGTAACCTGACTGTCTAGAGGTCCTACATGGTTAACATGGTCTGTAACTGTAACCTGACTGTCTAGGGGTCCTAGCTACATGGTCTGTAACCTGACTGTCTAGAGGTCCTAGCTACATGGTCTGTAACCTGACTGTCTAGGGGTCCTAGTTACATGGTCTGTAACCTGACTGTCTAGAGGTCCTAGTTACATGGTCTGTAACCTGACTGTCTAGAGGTCCTAGCTACATGGTCTGTAACCTGACTGTCTAGGGGTCCTAGTTACATGGTCTGTAACCTGACTGTCTAGGGGTCCTAGTTACATGGTCTGTAACCTGACTGTCTAGTCCTGGTTACATGGGTCCTAGGGGTCCTAGTTACATGGTCTGTAACCTGACTGTCATTATGTCTGTAACCTGACTCATTATGGGTCCTAGCTACATGGTCTGTAACCTGACTCATTATGTCTAGGGGTCCTAGCTACATGGTCTGTAACCTGACTGTCTAGGGGTCCTAGCTACATGATCTGTAACCTGACTGTCTAGGGGTCCTAGCTACATGGTCTGTAACCTGACTCTCTAGGGGTCCTAGCTACATGGTCTGTAACCTGACTGTCTAGGGGTCCTAGCTACATGGTCTGTAACCTGACTGTCTAGAGGTCCTAGTTACATGGTCTGTAACCTGACTGTCTAGGGGTCCTAGTTACATGGTCTGTAACCTGACTGTCTAGAGGTCCTAGCTACATGGTCTGTAACCTGACTCATTATGTCTAGGGGTCCTAGTTACATGGTCTGTAACCTGACTGTCTAGGGTCCTAGTTACATGGTCTGTAACCTGACTGTCTAGTGGTCCTAGTTACATGGTCTGTAACCTGACTGTCTAGGGGTCCTAGCTACATGGTCTGTAACCTGACTGTCTAGGGGTCCTAGCTACATGGTCTGTAACCTGACTGTCTAGGGGTCCTAGCTACATGGTCTGTAACCTGACTTGTTATGTCTAGGGGTCCTAGTTACATGGTCTGTAACCTGACTGTCTAGGGGTCCTAGTTACATGGTCTGTAACCTGACTGTCTAGAGGTCCTAGCTACATGGTCTGTTACCTGACTGTCTAGAGGTCCTAGCTACATGGTCTGTAACCTGACTGTCTAGGGGTCCTAGTTACATGGTCTGTAACCTGACTGTCTAGGGGTCCTAGTTACATGGTCTGTAACCTGACTGTCTAGGGGTCCTAGTTACATGGTCTGTAACCTGACTGTCTAGGGGTCCTAGCTACATGGTCTGTTACCTGACTGTCTAGAGGTCCTAGCTACATGGTCTGTAACCTGACTGTCTAGGGGTCCTAGCTACATGGTCTGTAACCTGACTGTCTAGAGGTCCTAGTTACATGGTCTGTAACCTGACTGTCTAGGGGTCCTAGCTACATGGTCTGTAACAGGACTGTCTAGTGGTCCTAGCTACATGGTCTGTAACCTGACTGTCTAGAGGTCCTAGTTACATGGTCTGTAACCTGACTGTCTAGGGTCCTAGCTACATGGTCTGTAACCTGACTGTCTAGGGGTCCTAGTTACATGGTCTGTAACCTGACTCATTATGTCTAGGGGTCCTAGTTACATGGTCTGTAACCTGACTGTCTAGGGTCCTAGTTACATGGTCTGTAACCTGACTGTCTAGTGGTCCTAGTTACATGGTCTGTAACCTGACTCTAGGGGTCCTAGCTACATGGTCTGTAACCTGACTGTCTAGGGGTCCTAGCTACATGGTCTGTAACCTGACTGTCTAGTGGTCCTAGTTACATGGTCTGTAACCTGACTGTCTAGGGGTCCTAGCTACATGGTCTGTAACCTGACTGTCTAGGTCCTAGCTACATGGTCTGTAACCTGACTGTCTAGGGGTCCTAGCTACATGGTCTGTAACCTGACTTGTTATGTCTAGGGGTCCTAGTTACATGGTCTGTAACCTGACTGTCTAGGGGTCCTAGTTACATGGTCTGTAACCTGACTGTCTAGAGGTCCTAGCTACATGGTCTGTTACCTGACTGTCTAGAGGTCCTAGCTACATGGTCTGTAACCTGACTGTCTAGGGGTCCTAGCTACATGGTCTGTAACCTGACTGTCTAGAGGTCCTAGTTACATGGTCTGTAACCTGACTGTCTAGGGGTCCTAGCTACATGGTCTGTAACCTGATTGTCTAGAGGTCCAAGCTACATGGTCTGTAACCTGACTGTCTAGGGGTCCTAGTTACATGGTCTGTAACCTGACTGTCTAGAGGTCCTAGCTACATGGTCTGTAACCTGACTGTCTAGAGGTCCTAGTTACATGGTCTGTAACCTGACTCATCATGTCTAGAGGTCCTAGCTACATGGTCTGTAACCTGACTGTCTAGGGGTCCTAGTTACATGGTCTGTAACCTGACTCATTATGTCTAGGGGTCCTAGCTACATGGTCTGTAACCTGACTCATTATGTCTAGGTTACATGGTCTGTAACCTGACTGTCTAGGGGTCCTAGTTACATGGTCTGTAACCTGACTGTCTAGGGGTCCTAGTTACATGGTCTGTAACCTGACTGTCTAGGGGTCCTAGCTACATGGTCTGTAACCTGACTCATTATGTCTAGGGGTCCTAGCTACATGGTCTGTAACCTGACTCATTATGTCTAGGGGTCCTAGCTACATGGTCTGTAACCTGACTGTCTAGGGGTCCTAGCTACATGATCTGTAACCTGACTGTCTAGGGGTCCTAGCTACATGGTCTGTAACCTGACTCTCTAGGGGTCCTAGCTACATGGTCTGTAACCTGACTGTCTAGGGGTCCTAGCTACATGGTCTGTAACCTGACTGTCTAGAGGTCCTAGTTACATGGTCTGTAACCTGACTGTCTAGGGGTCCTGTAACATGGTCTGTAACCTGACTGTCTAGAGGTCCTAGCTACATGGTCTGTAACCTGACTCATTATGTCTAGGGGTCCTAGTTACATGGTCTGTAACCTGCCTGTCTAGGGGTCCTAGTTACATGGTCTGTAACCTGACTCATTATGTCTAGGGGTCCTAGTTACATGGTCTGTAACCTGACTGTCTAGAGGTCCTAGCTACATGGTCTGTAACCTGACTCATTATGTCTAGGGGTCCTAGTTACATGGTCTGTAACCTGCCTGTCTAGGGGTCCTAGCTACATGGTCTGTAACATGACTTGTTATGTCTAGGGGTCCTAGCTACATAGTCTGTAACCTGACTTGATGTGAGTAGTAAGCATGTGTGACCAGGTGTTGACTGCAGGTACTCAGGAAACCGCCACCTCTCCTTAGGTTTCGGGCCAGCTCCTTCTCTCTCGACGTCTTGGTCGGCCAGCGGATTAGTATCTTGTTCAAATTAAAATAATTACACTTCCTGTCAACAGTTTGGACAGACCTACTCATTAAACGGTTTTTCTTTATTTTAACCATTTTTTTTACATTGTAGATTAATAATAATAAGACATCAAAACTGTCTGCTTTTCCTTCACTCTGCAGTTTAACTCATCCATCTCAATTGGGTTGAGGTCAGGTGATTGTGGAGGCCAGGTCTGATGCAGTCCTCCATCACTCTCCTGGGTGGGTCAATGTTCTGATTGACTGATTGACTGAGCATATGCTGAGCACTTCTTGGCTGCTTTTCCTTCACTCTGCAGTTTAACTCTTCCCAAACCATCTCAATTGGGTTGAGGTCAGGGGATTGTGGAGGCCAGGTCATCTGATGCAGCACTCCATCACTCTCCTTCGTAAAATAGCACTTACACATCCTGGAGGTGTGTTGGGTCATTGTCCTGATTGTCCGGATGGAGATCATCCGTTCACCTTATCCAATTTGGACTCCAGACAGACAAAAGGACAGATTTCCACCAGTCTCATGTCCATTGTTTGTGTTTCTTGGCCAAAGCAAATCTCTTCTTCTTATTGGTGTCCTTTAGTAGTGGTTTCTTTGCAGCAAATCGACCATGAAGGCCTGATTCACACAGTCTCCTCTGAACAGTTGATGTTGAGATGTGTCTGTTACTTGAACTCTGTGAAGCATTTATTTGGGCTACAATTTCTGAGGCTGGTAAATCTAATGAACTTAGAGCAGCAGAGGTAACTCTGGATCTTCCATTCCTGTGGCGGTCCTCATGAGAGCCAGTTTCATCACAGCGCTTGATAGTTTTTGCAACTGCACTTGAAGAAACTTCAACATTCTTGAAATGGTCCGCATTGACTGACCTTCATGTGGGCTGCAATTTCTGAGTATCGTAACTCCTATGAACTTATTCTCTACAGCAGAGGTAACTCTGGGTCTTTCTTTCCTGTGACGGTCTTCATGAGAGACAGTTTCATCATAGCGCTTGAAGGTTTTTGCGACTGAAAAACTTTAAAAGTTCTTGGAATGTTCCGTATTGACTGACCATGTCTTAAAAGTAATGATGGACTGTCGTTTCTCTTTGCTTATTTGAGCTGTTCCTGTCGTAATATGGACTTGGTCTCTTACCAAATAGGGTTATCTTCTGTATACCAGCCCTACCATGTCACAACACAACTGATTGGCTCCGACTCATTAAGAAGGAAAGAAATTCCAAAAATTCACTTTTAACAACGCACACCTGTTAATTGAAATGCATTCCAGGTGACTACCTCGTGAAGCTGGTTGAGAGAATGCCAAGTGGGTGCAAAGCTGTCATCAAGGCAAAGGGTGACTACTTTGAAGAATCTCAAATATAAAATATATTTTGATTTGTTTAACACTGTTTTGGTTACTACATGATTCCATATGTGTTATTTCATAGTCTTCACTATTATTCTACAATGTAAAAAATAAAGAAGAACCCTTGAATGAGTAGATGTGACAAAAGAAAACTTCTCCCCAGAGATAACGCAACAGGCCCCAAAACGAAGGATCCCAAACCAAACATCAGCAGGTGCTTTGGTCAGCTTGATGCCTGATGCCATTTGCAAGGCTTGGCAGCACATGGACTCAGTTGATGCTGCCTCCGAGGGGATGGAGTGTCTCCTACATAGTGTGTTTTGTCTAACACTACACTACCCACCCACATACTATAAAATGTTAATGTCTATAATGTTTCTGTTGTGAATGTCAATTTGTCAATTTGTAAGTCGCTCTGGATAAGAGCGTCTGCTAAATGACTTAAATGTAAATGTAAATGTAATGTCTCTGTCTATAGGTAACTATGGTGAGAGTGGTATGGAAGCCTTTAAGGAACTGGCAGGTAGAGAGGGCATCTGTATCGCTCACTCAGATAAGATCTACAGCAACGCAGGGGAGCACAACTTTGACAAGCTGCTGGAGAAGCTGAGAGGACACCTGCCCAAGGCTCGGGTGGTGGCTTGCTTCTGCGAGGGTATGACTGTACGAGGCATACTGATGGCAATGAGACGGAAACACCTGGTGGGGGAGTTCCTACTGGTGGGGAGGTGAGTGGAGAGAGAGATACACACACTCGCACGCACTCACTCACTCACTCACGCACGCACTCACTCACTCACTCACTCACTCACTCACTCACGCACGCACTCACTCACGCACTCACTCGCACGCACGCACGCACGCACGCACGCACGCACACTCGCACGCACGCACTCACGCACTCACGCACTCACGCACGCACGCACGCACTCACGCACGCACTCACGCACGCACGCACGCACGCACTCACTCACTCACTCACTCACTCACTCACTCACGCACTCACGCACTCACTCACTCACTCACTCACTCACTCACTCACTCAGTCACACACTCACTCACTCACTCACACACTCACTCACTCACTCAGTCACACACACTCACTCACTCACTCACACACTCACACACACACACTCACTCACTCACTCACTCACTCACTCACTCACTCACTCACTCACTCACTCACTCACTCACTCACACAGTGTGTGTTTTCATAATTGTATCATCTTGTTTTTACACCTTCATCTATTTACATCTCCAGTTGCATCGCAGAGGCTGTTTCCATGGTTACTGGCATTGGCTTCATCTTCATCACCGTCACCACCACCATCATCACCACCACCACCACCATCACCACCCTGTCATCCTCCCTTGATGCTGAGATACAACTTCTCTCACCAGGTAAATCATACTGCTTTAATTCATAGTGACTTCGTATGGGACAATATAAACCGCCATGACAGCTGACAATTTCACAACACTGTTTCCATAAACAGATGCAGGGATGTCATTGTGTCAAGAAAAGTTAGCGTGTTTGTGTGTCCCCTATTGACGGAGGCTTACAGCACAGCGCTCCTCTTGTCTAGCCTTCTGAAGATGAGTCGTGGTCCCTCTCTTTTCGAAAAGGCAGAAGCAGTGGATAGATAATGATGGTTTTCAATCTATCTCTGATCCATTCATACAGGATTATTAATCTATCTCTGATCCATTCATACAGGATTATTAATCTATCTCTGATCCATTCATACAGGATTATTAATCTATCTCTGATCCATTCATACAGGATTATTAATCTATCTCTGATCCATTCATACAGGATTATTAATCTATCTTCTGATCCATTCATACAGGATTATTAATCTATCTCTGGTCCATTCATACAGGATTATTAATCTATCTCTGATCCATTCATACAGGATTATTAATCTATCTCTGATCCATTCATACAGGATTATTAATCTATCTCTGATCCATTCATACAGGATTATCAATCTATCTCTGGTCCATTCATACAGGATTATTAATCTATCTCTGATCCATTCATACAGGATTATTCATCTATCTCTGATCCATTCATACAGGATTATTAATCTATCTCTGATCCATTCATACAGGATTATTAATCTATCTCTGATCCATTCATACAGGATTATTAATCTATCTCTGATCCATTCATACAGGATTATTAATCTATCTCTGGTCCATTCATACAGGATTATCAATCTATCTCTGATCCATTCATACAGGATTATTAATCTATCTCTGATCCATTCATACAGGATTATTAATCTATCTCTGATCCATTCATACAGGATTATTCATCTATCTCTGGTCCATTCATACAGGATTATTAATCTATCTCTGATCCATTCATACAGGATTATCAATCTATCTCTGATCCATTCATACAGGATTATTAATCTATCTCTGATCCATTCATACAGGATTATTAATCTATCTCTGATCCATTCATACAGGATTATTAATCTATCTCTGATCCATTCATACAGGATTATTAATCTATCTCTGGTCCATTCATACAGGATTATTAATCTATCTCTGATCCATTCATACAGGATTATTAATCTATCTCTGGTCCATTCATACAGGATTATTAATCCACCCCTGATCCATTTCTAAAAATATCACCTTCTCTAAGATGACAAATTCCCTAATAGCTGGGAAAATCGCTTTTCATGAATTCTGCCTCCAGGCCATTGCAAATTACACACTGCTATTCATAGAACTATTTAGTTAGAAAGAGAGTGGAGGGAGCGGAGGGCAGAGAGGGAGGGGGAGGGGAGGGGAGGGCTCCAGGGGAGGGAGGGGAGGGGGGAGGGGGAATGGAGGGCTGGGAGGGAGGGAGAAGAGGGGAGAGAAGGAGATGGATGGAGAAAGAGAAACTGAGAGTGAGGGGAACAGAGAGAAAGAGAGAGAGATATTTCTCCAGTTTTTTAAAAATCTTCTCCTCCTCCAGTAGGTGTTTATTTTAAGGTTGTGATCCCTTCCTCCCCAGTCCACTTCTATCCCTGGTGCTCTAATAACGGCTCGTCTCATTACTAACATACAGAGGCTGTCTGTCAATCAAACCTGATGAAACTGAACATAGCAATGCCCTTGGACTACATACATCATTATATTACACTGCTCTGTGCATTAGCAGTGTTTCTGGAAAGGTAGTGTTTTAGGTAGTGTTGAATATTTAAATTAAAACATCTATTTATAAAAATGGTGTCAGGGTCTCAGTGTTCTGATGTTGCTACTGGGGAGCGGGACTAAGGGCTCCATTCTGACTCAGTTTCACCCAGACAGAATGCCTTACAATGGCTGGGCTGGAAACGGCAGTACAGTGGAGCCCAGTGTTAGTCAGTCCAGGTAAACATTGTAGCTGAGTCAAAGCTCCATTAGCCTCTTCGCCAATGGGATAATAGAGGAGATATGGGTCTGTCTATCTGTCTGTCTGTGACTACCTCTGTCTGTCTGTCTGTCTGTCTGTCTGTCTGTCTGTCTGTCTGTCTGTCTGTCTGTGATGGCTGGCTGTCTCATTATACTCAATGACACTTCTTGCTGCTATTCACACACACGCACACACAGACAGACAGACAGACAGACAGATTTAAGTGATACTGATCATGCTGTTTAACTCAGTAATGCTTGTTGCTATTATTAAGGGAGCCTGAGCTAGCACGCTGTACATTATTAAGGGAGCCTGAGCTAGAATGAAGTACATTATTAAGGGAGCCTGAGCTAGCACGGGAGCTGTACATTATTAAGGGAGCCTGAGGCTACATTATTAAGAGCCTGAGCTAGAATGAAGTACATTATTAAGGGAGCCTGAGCTAGCACGCTGTACATTATTAAGGGAGCCTGAGCTAGAATGAAGTACATTATTAAGGGAGCCTGAGCTAGCACGCTGTACATTATTAAGGGAGCCTGAGCTAGAATGAAGTACATTATTAAGGGAGCCTGAGCTAGCACGCTGTACATTATTAAGGGAGCCTGAGCTAGAATGAAGTACATTATTAAGGGAGCCTGAGCTAGCACGCTGTACATTATGAGCTAGAATGAAGTACATTATTAAGCGAGCCTGAGCTAGCACGCTGTACATTATTAAGGGAAGCTAGATTATTATTAAGGGAGCCTGAGCTAGCACGCTGTACATTATTAAGGGAGCCTGAGCTAGAATGAAGTACATTATTAAGGGAGCCTGAGCTAGAATGAAGTACATTATTAAGGGAGCCTGAGCTAGCACGCTGTACATTATTAAGGGAGCCTGAGCTAGAATGAAGTACATTATTAAGCGAGCCTGAGCTAGCACGCTGTACATTATTAAGGGAGCCTGAGCTAGCACGCTGTACATTATTAAGGGAGCCTGAGCTAGCACGCTGTACATTATTAAGGGAGCCTGAGCTAGAATGAAGTACATTATTAAGCGAGCCTGAGCTAGCACGCTGTACATTATTAAGGGAGCCTGAGCTAGCACGCTTTACATTATTAAGGGAGCCTGAGCTAGAATGAAGTACATTATTAAGGGGGCCTGAGCTAGCACGCTGTACATTATTAAGGGAGCCTGAGCTAGCACGCTGTACATTATTAAGGGAGCCTGAGCTAGAATGAAGTACGTTATTAAGGGAGCCTGAGCTAGCACGCTGTACATTATTAAGGGAGCCTAAGCTAGCACGCTGTACATTATTAAGGGAGCCTGAGCTAGAATGAAGTACATTATTAAGGGAGCCTGAGCTAGCACGCTGTACATTATTAAGGGAGTTGGTGGCCCAACGCCCTTCTGAGACACCATGTTGGCGTTTGTTATTATCCTCATTTAGTACCTCTAATGGCCCCATCGCTGGGTTTAAAACAAGTTAACCTATGGTATTGTTTTAAGATGGTCATACCAATGATTATTTAGCTATTTGATTTGGAATTGTAGGACGCCTGTAAGTTTTGATGAAACATTGATTTAGGCTTTAGCGTTATTAGCCTCTAGAAACACATTGAATAACATAGAGGATGTGTACAGTTGAAGTCGGAAGCTTACATACACTTAGGTTGGAGTCATTAAAACTCGTTTTTCAACCACTCCACAAATTTCCTGTTAACAAACTATAGTTTTGGCAAGTCGGCTAGGACATCTACTTTGTGCATGACACAAGTCATTTTTCAAAAAATTGTCTACAGACAGATCATTTCACTTATAATTCACTGTATCACAATTCCAGTGGGTCAGAAGTTTACATACACGAAGTTGACTGTGCCTTTAAACAGTTTGGAAAATGACAGAAAATGATGTCATAGCTTTAGAAGCTTCTAATAGGCTAATTGACATAATTTGAGTCAATTGGAGGTGTTTCTGTGGATGTATTTCAAGGCCTACCTTCAAACTGAGTGCCTCTTTGCTTGGCATCATGGGAAAATCAAAAGAAATCAGCCAAGATCTCAGAACATTTTTTGTAGACCTCCACAAGTCTGGATCTTCCTTGGGAGCAATTTCCAAATGCCTGAAGGGGCCACGTTCATCTGTACAAACAATAGTACACAAGTATAAACATCATGGGACCACGCAGCCGTCATACCGCTCAGGAAGGTGGAGACTGGTTTACGGGACGTCCCCTGGTCTGAAAAACACTGCTGTAGCTCAGCCACCTTCCACCAGCAGATGTGGAAGGTTGACATCGGCCACCAGCAGATGAGGAAGGTAGACATCGGCCTCCAGCAGATGTGGAAGGTAGACATCAGCCAACAGCAGATGAGGAAGGTAGACATCGGCCAACAGCAGATGAGGAAGGTAGACATCGGCCAACAGCAGATGAGGAAGGTAGACATCGGCCAACAGCAGATGAGGAAGGTAGACATCGGCCACAGCAGATGAGGAAGGTTGACATCGGCCAACAGCAGATGAGGAAGGTAGACATCGGCCAACAGCAGATGAGGAAGGTAGACATCGGCCTCCAGCAGATGAGGAAGGTAGACATTGGCCTCCAGCAGATGAGGAAGGTAGACATCGGCCAACAGCAGATGAGGAAGGTAGACATCGGCCAACAGCAGATGAGGAAGGTAGACATTGGCCAACAGCAGATGAGGAAGGTAGACATCGGCCAACAGCAGATGAGGAAAGTAGACATCGGCCAACAGCAGATGAGGAAGGTAGACATCGGCCAACAGCAGATGAGGAAGGTTGACATCGGCCAACAGCAGATGAGGAAGGTAGACATCGGCCAACAGCAGATGAGGAAGGTAGACATCGGCCAACAGCAGATGAGGAAGGTAGACATCGGCCAACAGCAGATGAGGAAGGTAGACATCAGCCAACAGCAGATGAGGAAGGTGGACATCGGCCAACAGCAGATGAGGAAGGTAGACATCGGCGAATGCATTGTATTGAGACGCATCCCGTCTCTAGATTAATCTGAATAATTAGATTTCCGCTGGTGGGAGGGAGGGGTGAAATCGATGATCTGAATCAGTTCTCTCTACTGTTCTATACATTTGCTCTACTGTAGGGGTTTAAGTAGTAGGTTTGTCCGTGTGCGTGTGTGTGTGTGTGTGTTTCTGTGTGTGTGTGTGTGTGTGTGTGTGTGTGTGTGTGTGTGTGTGTGTGTGTGTGTGTGTGTGTGTGTGTGTGTCTATCCCTGCCAGGTCAGTAGGTGTTTATCTAGCCCTGCCAGGTCAGTAGGTGTTTATCTAACCCTGCCAGGTCAGAAGGTGGTTATGTAGCCCTAGTCCAGAGTGATTCAACCTTTCTTCTCCTCTTTCTGATTTTCATAGCCATCCCTTGCTTTCCATCCCTCTATCTCTTTGTGTCTTCACTCTCTCCATCTCTCCCTCTGCATCCGTTCATCTCTCCCTCTCCTTCCCTCCATCTCTCCCTCTCCTTCCCTCCATCTCTCCCTCTCCTTCCCTCCATCTCTCCCTCTCCTTCCCTCTATCTCTCCTTCTCTATCCCACCATCTCTCCTTCTCTATCCCTCCATCTCTCCCTCTCCATCACTCAATCTCTCCCTCTCCTTCCCTCCATCTCTCCCTCTCCTTCCCTCCATCTCTCTCTCTGATGCGCTCCCTCCATCTCTCCCTCTCCTTTCCTTCCCTCCATCTCTCTCTCTCTCTCTGATGCGCTCCCTCCATCTCTCCCTCTCCTTTCCTTCCTTCCCTCCATCTCTCTCTCTCTCTCTCTGATGCACTCCCTCCAACTCTCCCTCGCCTTCCCTCCATCTCTCTCTCCCTCTCTGATGCGCTCCCTCCATCTCTCCCTCTCTATCCCTCCATATCTCCCTCTCTATCCCTCCATCTCTCTCTCTCCTTCCCTCAATCTCTCTCTCTCTCTGATGCACTCCCTCCATCTCTCCCTCTCTATCCCTCCATCTCTCCCTCTTTATCCCTCCAACTCTCCCTCTCCTTTCATCCATCTCTCCCACTCCTTCTCTCAATCTCTCACTCTCTCTGATGCACTCCCTCCAACTCTCCCTCTCCTTCCCTCAATCTCTCTCTCTCTGATGCTCTCCCTCTAACTCTCCCTCTCCTTCCCTCTATCTCTCTCTCTCTCTCTCTCTGATGCACTCCCTCCAACTCTCCCTCTCCTTCCCTCAATCTCTCTCTCTCTCTCTGATGCACTCCCTCCAACTCTCCCTCTCCTTCCCTCAATCTCTCTCTCTCTGATGCACTCCCTCTAACTCTGCCTCTCCTTCCCTCTATCTCTCTCTCTCTCTCTCTCTCTCTCTCTCTGATGCACTCCCTCAATCTCTCTGTCTCTCTCTGCTGTCCTCCCTCTCCTTCCCTCCATCTATCCCTCTTTCTACATCGTTCAATCTCTACTGTATGACTGTTATTAAAGACTCTCCTCTCCCATCCAGGGAGCAGAACAGAGACTACCTACACATCCAGTTGAAAGCCTCTTCTCTTCTCCTCTCCAACTCTTTCCTCCTCTAGTCCTCTTTTCTTTCCCCAACTGGAGGAGTGGGTGGTCTCTGTTCTGTTTCTTGGGTGGAAGATAAGATAAGAGAAGAGATGAGGAAAGGAGAGATGAGAGAGGAGAGAGGAGCGAGGAGAGAGGAGCAGAGCAGAGGAGAGTTCTCCTCTCTCCTCTCCTCTTCTCTCCACTTCTCTCCACTTCTCTCCTCTCTTCCTCTCTCCTCTCCTCTCCTCCTCTCTCCTCCTCTCTCCTCTACTCTCCTCTACTCTCCTCTCCTCCTCTCTCCTCCTCTCTCCTCTACTCTCCTCTCTCCTCTCCTCTCCTCTTCTCTCCACTTCTCTCCTCTCCTCCTCTCTCCTCTCCTCTCCTCTCCACTTCTCTCCTCTCTTCCTCTCTCCTCTCCTCTCCTCTCCCTTCTCTCCTCTACTCTCCTCTCCTCTTCTCTCCTCTCCTCTTCTCTCCTCTTCTCTCTTCTCTCCTCTTCTCTCTTCTACTCTCCTCTACTCTCCTCTCCTCTTCTCTCCTCGACTCTCCTCTACTCTCCTCTTCTCTCTCCTCTCTTCTCCTCTCTCTCCTCTTCCACCCAGGGACCAGAACAGAGGCCACCCACACCTCCAGTTGTATAACTGTTAGAGTACACAACCACTGCTACTGGGTTACCTAAGGTTTCATACTGATAAAGCTGGGAAGATACAGGGAGAGAGAAGGGTGTGTGGGTGTGTGTTTATTTGTGTGTGTGTTGCTGCTCTCCTTCCCCATCTCTCTCTTTTCATAGCTATCCCTTGCTTTCCAACCATCCATCCTCTCTCTCTTTCTCTCCACTCCCGTAGTCCCTCAATCTCCATTCCTCCCTCTCTTTCCCTCCCTCTCCATCCTTCTATCTCTACTTTATGAATGTTATGAAAGCTTCTCCTATCCTCTTCCTCCCAGTGAACAGAACAGAGACCACCCACACCTGCAGTTGAAATTCTCTCCTTTCTCCTCTCCTCCTCTCTCTTCTTCCTTCTCCTCTCCTCCTCTCTCCTCTCTTCTCTCCTCCTCTCTTCTCTCTCCTCCCATCCTCTCTTCTCCTCCTCTCTCCTCGCCTCTCCTCTCCTCTACACTTCTCTACTCTCCTCCTCTACTCTCTTCCTCTCTCCTATCCCCTCTCTCCTCTACTCTCCTCCTCTACTCTCTTCCTCTCTCCTCTCCCCTCTCTCCTCTACTCTCCTCCTCTCTACTCTCTTCCTCTCTCCTCTCCCCTCTCTCCTCTACTCTCCTCTCTCCTCTCCTCCTCTCTCTTCTTCTCCTCTCTCCTCTACTCTCCTCTTCTCTCCTCTCTCCTCCTCTCTTCTCCTCCACTCTCCTCTTCTCCTCTCTCCTCCTCTCTTCTCTCCTCTACTCCCCTCTTCTCTCCTCTCTCCTCTCCTCCTCTCTCCTCCTCCTCTCTCCCCTACTCTCCTCTCCTCTCTCTCTCTCCTCTCTCTCTCCTCTCTCCCTCTCTCCTCTCCTTGCCTCTCCTCTTCTCTCCTCTACACTTCTCTACTCTCCTCCACTCTCCTCTTCTCTCCTCTCTCCTCCTCCTCTCTCCTCTCCTCCTCTCTTCTCCTCCTCTCTCCTCTACTCCCCTCTTCTCTCCTCTCTTCCTCTCTCCTCCTCCTCTCTCCCCTACTCTCCTCTCCTCTCTCTCCTCTCTCCTCCTCTCTCCTCTTCCCTCTCTCCTCTCCTTGCCTCTCCTCTTCTCTCCTCTACACTTCTCTACTCTCCTCCACTCTCCTCTTCTCTCTCTCTCTCCTCTCTCTCTCTCCTCCTCTCTTCTCCCCCTACTCTCCTCTACTCTCCTCTTCTCTCCTCTCTCCTCTTCCCTCTCTCTCTCCTCCTCTCCTCTCCTCTACACTTCTCTACTCTCCTCCTCTCTCCCCTCTTCCTCTCTCCTCTCTCCCTCTCCCTCTTCTCTCCACTTCTCTCCACTCTCTCCCTCTCTCCTCTCCCCTCCTCTCCCTCCTCTCTCCTCTCTCCACTTCTCTCCACTTCTCTCCTCTCTTCCTCTCTCCTCCTCCTCTCTCCCCTACTCTCCTCTCCTCTTCTCTCCTCTCTCCTCCTCTCTCCTCTTCCCTCTCTCCTCTCCTTGCCTCTCCTCTTCTCTCCTCTACACTTCTCTACTCTCCTCCACTCTCCTCTTCTCTCCTCTCTCCTCTCCTCCTCTCTCCTCTCCTCCTCTCTTCTCCCCTACTCTCCTCTACTCTCCTCTTCTCTCCTCTCTCCTCTTCCCTCTCTACTCTCCTCGCCTCTCCTCTCCTCTACACTTCTCTACTCTCCTCCTCTCTCCTATCTTCCTCTCTCCTCTCTCCTCTCTCCTCTTCTCTCCACTTCTCTCCACTTCTCTCCTCTCTCCTCTCCTCCTCTCCTCTCTCCTCTCTCCTCTCTCCACTTCTCTCCACTTCTCTCCTCTCTCCTCTCCTCCTCTCCTCTCTCCTCTCTCCTCTCTCCTCTCTCCTCTCTCCACTTCTCTCCACTTCTCTCCTCTCTCCTCTCCTCCTCTCTTCTCCTCCTCTCTTTTCTCCTCTTCCACCCAGGGAACAGAACAGAGGCCACCCACTCCTCCAGCTGTATAACTGATAGGTAACCCAGTAGCAGAGGTTGTGTACTCTAAGGTTTCATACTGATAAAGCTGGGAAGATACAGGGAGAGAGAAGGGTGTGTGGGTGTGTGTTTATTTGTGTGTGTGTTGCTGCTCTCCTTCCCCATCTCTCTCTTTTCATAGCTATCCCTTGCTTTCCAACCATCCATCCTCTCTCTCTTTCTCTCCACTCCCGTAGTCCCTCAATCTCCATTCCTCCCTCTCTTTCCCTCCCTCTCCGTCCTTCTATCTCTACTTTATGAATGTTATGAAAGCTTCTCTTCTCCTCTTCCACCCAGCGAACAGAACAGAGACCACCCACACCTGCGTTTTAAATCCTCTCATTTCTCCTCTCCTCCTCTCTTTTCCTCCTCTCTCCTCCTCTCCACTTCTCTCCTCTCCTCCCCTCTCCTCTCCTCTCCTCTCTCCTCTCCTCTCCTCTCCTCTCCTCCTCTCTTTTCTCCTCTCTTCTCCTCCTCTCTTTTCTCCTCTTCTCTCCTCGACTCTCCTCTCCTCCCCTCTCCTCTCCTCCTCTCTTTTCTCCTCTCTCCTCTCTTCTCCTCCTCTCTTTTCTCCTCTTCCACCCAGGGAACAGAACAGAGCCCACCCACACCTCCAGTTGTATAACTGATAGAGTACACAACCACTGCTACTGGGTTACCTAAGGTTTCACACTGATAAAGCTGGGAAGATACAGGGAGAGAGAAGAGTGTGTGTGTGTGTGTGTGTGTGTGTGTGTGTGTGTGTGTGTGTGTGTGTGTGTGTGTGTGTGTGTGTGTGTGTGTGTGTGTGTGTGTGTGTGTGTGTGTGTGTGTAACAAGATCTTACGGTATTATCAATTTTTTCCAAACGTCAAATTTCAAAGTTGCTCCAAACTAAAAACATAAAATTTAGACTCTCATTCTGTGGTTGAGATAAAGATTAACGTTTGGGACAGGATTAAAACATAAAGTTTAGACTCTCATTCAGGAAGTACCAGGTAATAACATGGCTATATACAGGAAGTAACAGGTAATAACATGGTTATATACAGGGAGTACCAGGTAATAACATGGTTATATGCAGGGAGTACCAGGTAATAACATGGCTATATACAGGGAGTACCAGGTAATAACATGGCTACATACAGGTACCAGGTAATATCATGGTTATATACAGGAAGGTAATATCATGGCTATATACAGGTACCAGGTAATATCATGGTTATATACAGGAAGTACCAGGTAATAACATGGCTATATATACAGGGAGTACCAGGTAATATCATGGTTATATACAGGGAGTACCAGATAATATCATGGCTATATACAGGGAGTACCAGGTAATAACATGGTTATATACAGGAAGTACCAGATAATATCATGGCTATATACAGGGAGTATCAGTACCGAGTCTACAGTTGAAATCGGAAGTTTACCAACACCTGAGCCAAATACTTTTAAACTCAATTTTTCATCATTCCTGACATTTAATCCTAGTTAAAAATGCCCTGTTTTAGGTCCGTTAGGATCACCACTTTATTTTAAGAATGTGAAATGTCAGAATAATAGTAGAGAATTATTTATTTCAGATTTTATTTCTTTCATCACAGTTTACATACACTCAATTAGTATTTGGTAGCATTACCTTCGAATTGTTTAACTTGGGTCAAACATTTTGGGTAGCCTTCCACCAGCTTCCCACAATACATTGGGTGAATTTTGGCCCATTCCTCCTGACAGAGCTGGTGTAACTGAGTCAGGTTTGTAGGCCTCCTTGCTCGCACACACTTTTTCAGTTCTGCCCACAATTCTAAGAGATTGATGTCAGGGCTTTGTGATGGCCACTCCAATACCTTGACTTTGTTGTCCTTAAGCCATTTTGACACAACTTTGGAAGTATGCTTGGGGTCATTGTCCATTTGGAAGACCCATTTGCGACCAAGCTTTAACTACCTGACTGATGTCTTGAGATGTTGCTTCAATATATCCACATCATTTTCCGTCCTCATGATGCCATCTACTTTGTGAAGTGCACCAGTCCCTCCTGCAGCAAAGCACCCCCACGACATGATGCTGCCACCCCCATGCTTCACGGTTGGGATGGTGTTCTTCAGCTTGCAAGCCTCCCCTTTTTCCTCCAAACATAACAATGGTCATTATGGTCAAACATTTCTATTTTTGTTTCATCAGACCAGAGGACATTTCTCCAAAACGTACGATCTTTGTCCCCATGTGCAGTTGCAAACCGTAGTCTGGCTTTTTTATGGCAGTTTTGGAGCAGTGGCTTCTTCCTTGCTGAGCGGCCTTTCAGGTTATGTTGATATAGGACTCGTTTTACTGTGAATATAGATCATTTTTTATCTGTTTCCTTCAGCATCATCACAAGGTCCTTTGCTGTTGTTCTGGGATTGATTTGCACTTTTCACACCAAAGTATGTTCATCTCTAGGAGACAGAATGTGTGTCCTTCCTGAGAGGTATGATGGCTGCGTGGTCCCATGGTGTTTATACTTGCGTACTATTGTTTGTACAGATGATCGTGGCACCTTGAGGCATTTGGAAATTGCTCCCAAGGATGAACCAGACTTGTGGAGGTCTACAATTTATTTTCTGAGGTCTTGGCTGATTTCTTTTTGATTTTCCCATGATGTCAAGCAAAGAGGCACTGAGTTTGAAGGTAGGCCTTGAAATACATCCACAGGCTAAAATTATGTCAATTAGCCTATCAGCAGCTTCTAAAGCCATGATATCATTTTCTGGAGTTTTCCAAGCTGTTTAAAGGCACAGTCAACTTGGTGTATGTAAACTTCTGACTTCAATTGTATGTGTAGGGGTACTAGGTAGTTTAGGTAGTTGAGGTAATGTGGACATGTAGGTTGAGGTAACGACTAGACAATAAGGATAGATAATAGACAGTAACAGCAGTGTTGGTAGTAGGGTAGGTAATATAATGTAGGTAGGGGTAAATACTAGACAACAGGATAGATAATAGACAGTAACAGCAGTGTTGGTAGTAGGGTAGGTAATATAATGTAGGTAGAGGTAAAGACTAGACAACAGGATAGATAATAGACAGTAACAACAGTGTTGGTAGTTGAGGTAATGTGTACATGTAGGTAGAGGTAAAGGTCACTAGTGAATCAGCATAATGTGGACACTACCGGTCAACATTTTAGAGCAGCTACTCATTCAAGGGTTTTTCTCTTAATTTTTAATATTTTCTAAAGTAAGGTAAAATAACCTAGTAGATGATCCCTAGCCCAGGAGGTTGGACCCTTGCATGGTGGTAAATGATCCCTAGTCCAGGAGGTTGGACCCTTGCATGGTGGTAAATGATCCCTAGTCCAGGAGGTTGGACCCTTGCATGGTGGTAGATGATCCCTAGTCCAGGAGGTTGGACCCTTGCATGGTGGTAGATGATCCCTAGTCCAGGAGGTTGGACCCTTGCATGGTGGTAGATGATCTCTAGTCCAGGAGGTTGGACCCTTGCATGGTGGTAGATGATCACTAGTCCAGGAGGTTGGACCCTTGCATGGTGGTAGATGATCCCTAGTCCAGGAGGTTGGACCCTTGCATGGTGGTAGATGATCTCTAGCCCAGGAGGTTGGACCCTTGCATGGTGGTAAATGATCCCTAGCCCAGGAGGTTGGACCCTTGCATGGTGGTAAATGATCCCTAGTCCAGGAGGTTGGACCCTTGCATGGTGGTAGATAATCCCTAGTCCAGGAGGTTGGACCCTTGCATGGTGGTAGATAATCCCTAGTCCAGGAGGTTGGACCCTTGCATGGTGGTAGATGATCCCTAGCCCAGGAGGTTGGACCCTTGCATGGTGGTAGATAATCCCTAGTCCAGGAGGTTGGACCCTTGCATGGTGTTAAATGAACCTAGTAGATGATCCCTAGCCCAGGAGGTTGGACCCTTGCATGGTGGTAGATAATCCCTAGTCCAGGAGGTTGGACCCTTGCATGGTGGTAGATAATCCCTAGTCCAGGAGGTTGGACCCTTGCATGGTGTTAAATGAACCTAGTAGATGATCCCTAGTCCAGGAGGTTGGACCCTTGCATGGTGGTAGATGATCCCTAGTCCAGGAGGTTGGACCCTTGCATGGTGGTAGATGATCCCTAGTCCAGGAGGTTGGACCCTTGCATGGTGGTAGATGATCTCTAGTCCAGGAGGTTGGACCCTTGCATGGTGGTAGATGATCACTAGTCCAGGAGGTTGGACCCTTGCATGGTGGTAGATGATCCCTAGCCCAGGAGGTTGGACCCTTGCATGGTGGTAGATGATCCCTAGCCCAGGAGGTTGGACCCTTGCATGGTGGTAAATGATCCCTAGCCCAGGAGGTTGGACCCTTGCATGGTGGTAGATGATCCCTAGCCCAGGAGGTTGGACCCTTGCATGGTGGTAGATGATCCCTAGTCCAGGAGGTTGGACCCTTGCATGGTGGTAGATGATCCCTAGCCCAGGAGGTTGGACCCTTGCATGGTGGTAGATGATCACTAGTCCAGGAGGTTGGACCCTTGCATGGTGGTAGATGATCTCTAGTCCAGGAGGTTGGACCCTTGCATGGTGGTAGATGATCCCTAGTCCAGGAGGTTGGACCCTTGCATGGTGGTAGATGATCCCTAGTCCAGGAGGTTGGACCCTTGCATGGTGATACAGGGTCAAGGGGTGATACAGGGTCAAGGGGTGATACAGGGGCAAGGGGTGATACAGGGGCAAGGGGTGATACAGGGTCAAGGTGTGCCCTGCTAATTGACCACATTGTAGCACTGTAACAACTGATTGAACATTTTGTGAAAAACACTTCAAACGCCTCTCCTCTTGCAGCAAATGACTGACCTGCACAACATTGTATACTTGGCCTCTATGGACCAAGCTCTCTATTATGCTTTATTTCCCAGGATTGCTTCTCAAACAATATACTGATCAATACATTTTCACGTGGTCTGGCACAATAAATGCATAAAACTCCGACATAGCTATTTGTAACAAAACTTGGTACACATCTTCCAAACACTGTCAAGACTTTAACACATCTGAGCACATTCAGATCGACCAAACGGTGGCACTACGACGGGCACATGTTTATATACAGTGATCTGTTTGATCAGTGTGTCTAGCACATGTTTATATACAGTGATCTGTTTGATCAGGGACATGTGTCTAGCTAACCTGTATAGTACGGTTCAGTTTAGACGTGTGTTGGCTCTGTTGGACAGGAACAATCGTTAACGCAAACTCACAGGCTCATAGCGGCCATATTGTTTCTGCTAGAGTCTTGGAATGATGTGTATCTATAGATGCTATAGACCCAATCTGGTGCTGATCTGTCTAGCGGTTCTGTAGAATAATGCATTTAATAAAAGAAGTCAACGTCATTGAAAAAAAGATCCAAAATACATCAAAAGCATATTATATTGATCATGATCAGTTTGATTTTGAGTTCTGATATTTGGCAAGCGTGGTCAACAAGGCAGTGGTTCCAGTGTTTTCTGATGGTGGCACAGTGGGCTGAACCCCGGCGTTGTGGCTTGCAGCTATATTTTTGACGGTGTTATACTGTATACAAAAAGTGAATGTGATCGTACAGCACAGGTCATACTGTTAAATTATTACTCTCTGAGCAACAAGACATATACCCTCTCTCTCTCTCCTCTCTCTCTCCTCTCTCTCTCCCTCCCCCCTCTCTCTCTCTCTCCCATCTCCCCCTCTCTCTCTTTCAACCCTCCCCTCTCTCTCCCCCTCCCCTCTCCCCTATCTCTCTCTACCTCCTTCCCCTCTCCCCTCTCTCTCTCCCTCCCCTTTCTCTCTTTATCCCCACTCTCTATTTTTCTCCCTACTCTCTCTTTTTCTCCCTCCCCTCTCCCCTCTCGCTCTCTCCCTCATCCCCTCTCTTTCTCACTCCCATCTCCCCTCTCTCTCTCCCTTCTCTCTCTCTCTCTCCCTCCCCTCCCCTCTCCCCTCTCCCCTCTCCCTCTCCCTCTCCCTCTCCCCTCCCTCTCCCCTTCCCTCTCCCTCCCCCTCTCCCTCCCTCCCCCTCTCTCTCTCCTCTCCCCTCTCCCCTCTCCCTCTCTCCCCTCCCCTCTCCCCTCTCTCTCTCTCTCCTCCTCCCATCCCCTCTCCCCTCTTTCTCTCCCTCCCCTCTCTCTCCCCTCTCTCTCTCCCTCTCCCTCTCCCCCTCCCTCCCCCCCACCCCTCTCCCCCTCTCTCTCTCTCTCTCTCCCTCCCCTCTCCCCTCCCCTCTCCCTCCCTCTCCCCCCTCCCTCCCCAACCCTCTCCCCCTCTTCCCCCTCTCTCTCTCCCCTCCCCCCCCCTCACCCCCCTCTCTCCATCTCCCCCCTCCAGTGATGGCTGGGCTGACCGGTATGATGTGACAGATGGATATCAGCAAGAGGCTGCAGGGGGAATAACTATAAAGCTGAAGTCAGCCTACATCCCCTGGTTCGACGACTACTACTTGGCTCTGCAACCAGATGACAACACCAGGAACCCCTGGTTCACTGAGTTCTGGCAGCACCGGTTCCAATGTAGACTAAAGGGACACGCACAGGAGAACACCAAGTACAACCGTACCTGCAATAGTGAGTAGGCTACACAGGCAGGTGTGCTGAAACTGGTTTGGCTCTAGTTGTGTGTAGATGTGCTGAAACTGAAACTGGTTTGACTCTAGTTGTGTGTAGATGTGCTGAAACTGGTTTGGCTCTAGTTGTGTGTAGATGTGCTGAAACTGAAACTGGTTTGGCTCTAGTTATGTGTAGATGTGATGAAACTGAAAATGGTTTGACTCTAGTTGTGTGTAGATGTGCTGAAACTGAAACTAGTTTGACTCTAGTTGCGTGAAGATGTGCTGAAACTGAACCTGGTTTGACTCTAGTTACATTTACATTTAAGTCATTTAGCAGACGCTCTTATCCAGAGCGACTTACAAATTAGTTGTGTGTAGATGTGCTGAAACTGGTTTGACTCTAGTTGTGTGTAGATGTGCTGAACCTGGTTTGACTCCAGTTGTGTGTAGATGTGCTGAAACTGGTTTGACTCTAGTTGTGTGTAGATGTGCTGAAACTGGTTTGACTCTAGTTGTGTGTAGATGTGCTGAACCTGGTTTGACTCTAGTTGCGTGAAGATGTGCTGAAACTGAACCTGATTTGACTCCAGTTGTGTGTAGATGTGCTGAACCTGGTTTGACTCTAGTTGTGTGTAGATGTGCTGAAACTGGTTTGACTCTAGTTGTGTGTAGATGTGCTGAAACTGGTTTGACTCTAGTTGTGTGTAGATGTGCTGAACCTGGTTTGACTCCAGTTGTGTGTAGATGTGCTGAAACTGGTTTGACTCTAGTTGCGTGTAGATGTGCTGAAACTGAACCTGGTTTGACTCTAGTTGTGTGTAGATGTGCTGAAACTGGTTTGACTCTAGTTGTGTGTAGATGTGCTGAAACTGGTTTGACTCTAGTTGTGTGTAGATGTGCTGAAACTGGTTTGACTCTAGTTGTGTGTAGATGTGCTGAAACTGGTTTGACTCTAGTTGTGTGTAGATGTGCTGAAACTGGTTTGACTCTAGTTGTGTGTAGATGTGCTGAAACTGGTTTGACTCTAGTTGTGTGTAGATGTGCTGAAACTGAAACTGGTTTGACTCTAGTTGTGTGTAGATGTGCTGAAACTGGTTTGACTCTAGTTGTGTGTAGATGTGCTGAAACTGGTTTGACTCTAGTTGTGTGTAGATGTGCTGAAACTGGTTTGACTCTAGTTGTGTGTAGATGTGCTGAAACTGGTTTGACTCTAGTTGTGTGTAGATGTGCTGAAACTGGTTTGACTCTAGTTGTGTGTAGATGTGCTGAAACTGGTTTGACTCTAGTTGTGTGTAGATGTGCTGAAACTGGGTTTGACTCTAGTTGTGTGTAGATGTGCTGAAACTGGTTTGACTCTAGTTGTGTGTAGATGTGCTGAAACTGGTTTGACTCTAGTTGTGTGTAGATGTGCTGAAACTGGTTTGACTCTAGTTGTGTGTAGATGTGCTGAAACTGGTTTGACTCTAGTTGTGTGTAGATGTGCTGAAACTGGTTTGACTCTAGTTGTGTGTAGATGTGCTGAAACTGGTTTGACACTAGTTGTGTGTAGATGTGCTGAAACTGGTTTGACTCTAGTTGTGTGTAGATATGCTGAACCTGGTTTGACTCTAGTTGTGTGTAGATGTGCTGAAACTGGTTTGACTCTAGTTGTGTGTAGACGTGCTGAACCTGGTTTGACTCTAGTTGTGTGTAGATGTGCTGAAACTGGTTTGGCTCTAGTTGTGTGTAGATGTGCTGAAACTGAAACTGGTTTGACTCTAGTTGATGAAGTTTGCCTGTACTGTACCCCGTTCCCTCTGCAGGTAGAGAGTCTCTCCGGCAGCAGTATGCCCAGGACACTAAGATGGGTTTTGTCATCAACGCTATCTACTCCATGGCTTATGGACTACACACTATGCAGCAGACAGTCTGCCCGGGATACCAAGTGGGTGGACCTGTCAGCGTTGGCACATGATAGTGTGTACATGCCTGTGTTTTGACTCTGGTTGATGTGTTTCCGGTTACCAGGGTCTGTGTTGTGTTAACTCATCTCTCTCTTCTGTCCTGGTTACCAGGGTCTGTGTTAACACCTCTCTCTGTTCTGTCCTGGTTACCAGGGTCTGTGTTAACACCTCTCCCTGTTCTGTCCTGGTTACCAGGGTCTGTGTTGTGTTAACTCATCTCTCTGTTCTGTCCTGGTTACCAGGGTCTGTGTTAACACCTCTCTCTCTTCTGTCCTGGTTACTGTCCTGGTTCTGTCCTGGTTACCAGGGTCTGTGTTAACACCTCTCTCTGTTCTGTCCTGGTTACCAGGGTCTGTGTTGTGTTAACTCATCTCTCTGTTCTGTCCTGGTTACCAGGGTCTGTGGTAACACCTCTCTCTGCTCTGTCCTGGTTATCAGGGACCAATGATAACACCTCGCTCTGTTCTGTCCTGGTTACCAGGGTCTGTGTTAACACCTCGCTCTGTTCTGTCCTGGTTATCAGGGTCTGTGATAACACCTCTCTCTGTTCTGTCCTGGTTACCAGGGTCTGTGTTAACACCTCTCTCTGTTCTGTCCTGGTTACCAGGGTCTGTGGTAACACCTCTCACTGTTCTGTCCTGGTTACCAGGGTCTGTGATAACACCTCTCTCTGTTCTGTCCTGGTTACCAGGGTCTGTGTTAACACCTCTCTCTGTTCTGTCCTGGTTATCAGGGTCTGTGATAACACCTCGCTCTGTTCTGTCCTGGTTACCAGGGTCTGTGTTAACACCTCTCACTGTTCTGTCCTGGTTACCAGGGTCTGTGATAACACCTGTCTCTGTTCTGTCCTGGTTACCAGGGTCTGTGTTAACAGGGTCCTGGTTATCAGGGTCTGTGATAACACCTCTCTCTGTTCTGTCCTGGTTACCAGGGTCTGTGTTAACACCTGTCTCTGTTCTGTCCTGGTTACCAGGGTCTGTGTTAACACCTCTCTCTGTTCTGTCCTGGTTACCAGGGTCTGTGTTAACACCTCTCTCTGTTCTGTCCTGGTTACCAGGGTCTGTGGTAACACCTGTCTCTGCTCTGTCCTGGTTACCAGGGTCTGTGTTAACACCTGTCTCTGCTCTGTCCTGGTTACCAGGGTCTGTGTTAACACCTGTCTCTGCTCTGTCCTGGTTACCAGGGTCTGTGTTAACACCTCTCTCTGTTCTGTCCTGGTTACCAGGGTCTGTGGTAACACCTGTCTCTGTTCTGTCCTGGTTACCAGGGTCTGTGTTAACACCTGTCTCTGCTCTGTCCTGGTTACCAGGGTCTGTGTTAACACCTGTCTCTGTTCTGTCCTGGTTACCAGGGTCTGTGTTAACACCTGTCTCTGCTCTGTCCTGGTTACCAGGGTCTGTGGTAACACCTGTCTCTGCTCTTCCTGGTTACCAGGGTCTGTGTGATGCCATGCGGCCTATCGACGGTCGCAAGCTGCTGGAGTTTCTGATGAGGACCAACTTCACTGGAGTCTCTGGAGAAACTATCCATTTTGACCAGAACGGAGACTCACCGGGCAGGTGTGTGAGTGTGCGTGAGTGTGCGTGAGTGTGTGTGAGTGTGTGTGTGTGTGTGACAGACTCTTCTGTTTGACCAGCTGAGACATTTTTTAGGGGCGAAATAAATAAATAAATAAAGAATGTGGGTTTTATTGGAAGTGTTTTGATGATCTAGAGATTGTTATTATTGACCCTTGTGGAATGTGTGTGTGTTTTAGGTATGAGATCATGAACTTTAAGCGTCTGGGCGGTGATGGTGGTGTGGAGCAGTACAGTTATATCCATGTGGGGAGCTGGGACCAGGGAGGACTGAGGATGGACGACGAAGAGATGTGGGCTAACGCCTCCACCATTATACAGTCTGTCTGCTCTGAACCCTGCCAGAAGGCACAGATCAAGGTACACACACACAACACACACACACACACACACACACACACACACACACACACACACACACACACACACACACACACACCTTTGGCACATCTTCTTCTTTGGCTCAGAAGTCATCGGTGTCTGTGATCCAGAACATTAAATCCCCACCAGGTCTACTTCCTGTTTCTGAAGCACAACATCCTGTCAGCGGACTGTGATAGGCAGCGCCTCTTGCAAGTCCGATCTGCGATGGATTTTAATATTAAAGTATTTTTCGGCTGCCAACACGCAATCCACCATGTGCTCCGTGCTCTAAAAAAAACAATCCACGATGTGCTCCGTGCTCTAAAAAAAACAATCCACCATGTGCTCCGTGCTCTAAAAAAAAAACAATCCACGATGTGCTCCGTGCTCTAAAAAAAACAATCCACCATGTGCTCCGTGCTCTAAAAAAAACAATCCACGATGTGCTCCGTGCTCTAAAAAAAACAATCCACCATGTGCTCCGTGCTCTAAAAAAAACAATCCACGATGTGCTCCGTGCTCTAAAAAAAACAATCCATCATGTGCTCCGTGCTCTAAAAAACAAACCCTCTTCTGACTAGGCTTTAAAGAGAAGGTCGGGCCGAGTGCTCTGATTGGATAGAGAGAAGGTCGGGCAGACTGCTCTGATTGGATAGAGAGAAGGTCGGGCCGACTGCTCCGATTGGATAGAGAGAAGGTCGGGCCGACTGCTCTGATTGGATAGAGAGAAGGTGGATTTCTCTGTTCACTTGTTTCAACCGATCACTTCTCCCTTCGCATGTTTGGGTCTGTCTGACCGTTCAGAGTTCTGCTGCCTCCTAATCGCCTGCTACTATGACGAGTAAAATGGATATGAGCTAGTGAGCTGTCAGTGTGTATAACAAGCCGAGCGAAACGGGAAGTCTGATGCCCTTTCTGACTGAGTCAGAAAGTCACAGCAAATGTGTTTGCTAACTACAAGAGTAGACCTGGGATACACACAGAGTAGACCTAGAATACACACAGAGTAGACCTGGGATACACACAGAGTAGACCTAGAATACACACAGAGTAGACCTAGAATACACAGAGTAGACCTAGAATACACAGAATAGACCTAGAATACACACAGAGTAGACCTGGGATACACACAGAGTAGACCTGGGATACACACAGAGTAGACCTAGAATACACACAGAGTAGACCTAGAATACACACAGAGTAGACCTAGAATACACACAGAGTAGACCTAGAGTACACACAGAGTAGACCTAGATACACAACATACACACAGAGTAGACCCAGAATACACACAGAGTAGACCTTGAATATACACAGAGTAGACCTTGAATATACACAGAGTAGACCTAGAATACACAGAATAGACCTAGAATACACACAGAGTAGACCTGGGATACACACAGAGTAGACCTGGAATACACACAGAGTAGACCTAGAATACACACAGAGTAGACCTGGGATACACACAGAGTAGACCTAGAATACACACAGAGTAGACCTAGAATACACAGAGTAGACCTAGAATACACACAGAGTAGACCTAGAATACACACAGAGTAGACCTAGAATACACACAGAGTAGACCTAGAATACAAACCTAGAATACACACAGAGTAGACCTAGAATACACACAGAGTAGACCTAGAATACACACAGAGTAGACCTAGAATACACACAGACACACAGAGTAGACCTAGAATACACACAGAGTAGACCCAGAATACACACAGAGTAGACCTAGAATACACACAGAGTAGACCTAGAATACACAGAATAGACCTAGAATACACACAGAGTAGACCCAGAATACACACAGAGTAGACCTAGAATACACACAGAGTAGACCTAGAATACACACAGAGTAGACCTAGAATACACACAGAGTAGACCTAGAATACACACAGAGTAGACCTAGAATACACACAGAGTAGACCTAGAATACACACAGAGTAGACCTAGAATACACACAGAGTAGACCTAGAATACACAGAGTAGACCTAGAATACACACAGAGTAGACCTAGAATACACACAGACACACAGAGTAGACCTAGAATACACACAGAGTAGACCTAGAATACACAGAGTAGACCAAGAATACACACAGAGTAGACCAAGAATACACACAGAGTAGACCAAATACACACAGAATACACACAGACACACAGAGTAGATCTAGAATACACACAGAGTAGACCTAGAAACACACAGTGTAGACCTAGAATACGCACAGAGTAGACCTAGAATACACACAGACACACAGAGTAGACCTAGAATACACACAGACACACAGAGTAGACCCAGAATACACACAGAGTAGACCTAGAATACACACAGAGTAGACCTAGAATACACACAGAGTAGACCTAGAATACACACAGAGTAGACCTAGAATACACACAGACACACAGAGTAGACCTAGAATACACACAGACAAACAGAGTAGACCTAGAATACACACAGAGTAGACCTAGAATACACACAGAGTAGACCTAGAATACACACAGTAGACCTAGAATACACACAGAGTAGACCTAGAATACACACAGAGTAGACCTAGAATACACACAGAGTAGACGTAGAATACACACAGAGTAGACCTAGAATACACACAGACACACAGAGTAGACCCAGAATACACACTAGAAGCTTCCGGTAACACAAAACTACAGCGCTGTCAAGGTCTTCAAAACAAATCTAACATGCGTTAAGTAAGCACATAATGTCGCTGGATTCTAATCCACTCGGACAGTTCTCTATCTGTTTGATCTCTCCTCTCTACCTGTCACCAGGTGATCTGTAACACCCTGTTTGACCTCTCCTCTCTACCTGTCACCAGGTGATCTGTAACACCCTGTTTGACCTCTCCTCTCTACCTGTCACCAGGTGATCTGTAACACCCTGTTTGATCTCTCCTCTCTACCTGTCACCAGGTGATCTGTAACACCCTGTTTGACCCCTCCTCTCTACCTGTCCCCAGGTGATCTGTAACACCCTGTTTGACCTCTCCTCTCTACCTGTCACCAGGTGATCTGTAACACCCTGTTTGATCTCTCCTCTCTACCTGTCACCAGGTGATCTGTAACACCCTGTTTGACTCCTCTCTACCTGTCACCAGGTGATCCGTAACACCCTGTTTGACCTCTCCTCTCTACCTGTCCCTAGGTGATCCGTAACACCCTGTTTGACCTCTCCTCTACCTGTCCCCATGTGATCTGTAACACCCTGTTTGACCTCTCCTCTCTACCTGTAACCAGGTGATCTGTAACACCCTGTTTGATCTCTCCTCTCTACCTGTCACCAGGTGATCTGTAACACCCTGTTTGACCTCTCCTCTCTACCTGTCACCAGGTGATCCGTAACACCCTGTTTGACCTCTCCTCTCTACCTGTCCCCAGGTGATCTGTAACACCCTGTTTGACCTCTCCTCTCTACCTGTCCCCAGGTGATCTGTAACACCCTGTTTGACCTCTCCTCTCTACCTGTCACCAGGTGATCTGTAACACCCTGTTTGACCTCTCCTCTCTACCTGTCACCAGGTGATCTGTAACACCCTGTTTGACCTCTCCTCTCTACCTGTCACCAGGTGATCTGTAACACCCTGTTTGACCTCTCCTCTCTACCTGTCACCAGGTGATCTGTAACACCCTGTTTGACCTCTCCTCTCTACCTGTCCCCAGGTGATCTGTAACACCCTGTTTAATCTCTCCTCTCTACCTGTCCCCATGTGATCTGTAACACCCTGTTTGACCTCTCCTCTCTACCTGTCACCAGGTGATCAACACCCTGTTTGACCTCTCCTCTCTACCTGTCCCCAGGTGATCTGTAACACCCTGTTTAATCTCTCCTCTCTACCTGTCACCAGGTGATCTGTAACACCCTGTTTGACCTCTCCTCTCTACCTGTCACCAGGTGATCTGTAACACCCTGTTTGATCTCTCCTCTCTACCTACACCAGGTGATCTGTAACACCCTGACCTCTCCTCTCTAGTCCCCAGGTGATCTGTAACACCCTGTTTGATCACCTGTCACCATCTGTAACACCCTGTTTGATCTCTCCTACCTGTCACCAGGTGATCTGTAACACCCTGTTTGACCCCTCCTCTCTACCTGTCCCCAGGTGATCTGTAACACCCTGGTTGATCTCTCCTCTCTACCTGTCACCAGGTGATCTGTAACACCCTGTTTGACCTCTCCTCTCTACCTGTCACCATCTGTAACACCCTGTTTGATCTCTCCTCTCTACCTGTCACCAGGTGATCTGTAACACCCTGTTTGACCCCTCCTCTCTACCTGTCCCAGGTGATCTGTCACCCTGTTTGATCTCTCCTCTCTACCTGTCACCAGGTGATCTGTAACACCCTGTTTGTCCTCTCCTCTCTACCTGTCCCCAGGTGATCTGTAACACCCTGTTTGATCTCTCCTCTCTACCTGTCACCAGGTGATCTGTAACACCCTGTTTGATCTCTCCTCTCTACCTGTCACCAGGTGATCTGTAACACCCTGTTTGACCTCTCCTCTCTACCTGTCCCCAGGTGATCTGTAACACCCTGTTTGACCTCTCCTCTCTACCTGTCACCAGGTGATCTGTAACACCCTGTTTGACCTCTCCTCTCTACCTGTCACCATCTGTAACACCCTGTTTGACCTCTCCTCTCTACCTGTCCCCAGGTGATCTGTAACACCCTGTTTGACCTCTCCTCTCTACCTGTCACCAGGTGATCTGTAACACCCTGTTTGATCTCTCCTCTCTACCTGTCACCATCTGTAAAACCCTGTTTGATCTCTCCTCTCTACCTGTCCCCAGATGATCTGTAACACCCTGTTTGACCTCTCCTCTCTACCTGTCACCAGGTGATCTGTAACACCCTGTTTGATCTCTCCTCTCTACCTGTCACCAGGTGATCTGTAACACCCTGTTTGACCTCTCCTCTCTACCTGTCCCCAGGTGATCTGTAACACCCTGTTTGACCCTCCTCTCTACCTGTCACCAGGTGATCTGTAACCCCTGTTTGATCTCTCCCACCTGTCACCAGGTGATCTGTAACACCCTGTTTGACCTCTCCTCTCTACCTGTCCCCAGGTGATCTGTAACACCCTGTTTGATGACCCTCCTCTCTACCTGTCCCCAGGTGATCTGTAACACCCTGTTTGATCTCTCCTCTCTACCTGTCCCCAGGTGATCTGTAACACCCTGTTTGACCTCTCCTCTCTACCTGTCACCAGGTGATCTGTAACACCCTGTTTGACCTCTCCTCTCTACCTGTAACCAGGTGATATGTAACACACTGTTTGACCTCTCCTCTCTACCTGTCCCCAGGTGATCTGTAACACCCTGTTTGACCTCTCCTCTCTACCTGTCCCCAGGTGATCTGTAACACCCTGTTTGATCTCTCCTCTCTACCTGTCACCAGGTGATCTGTAACATCCTGTTTGACCTCTCCTCTCTACGTGTCACCAGGTGATCTGTAACACCCTGTTTGATCTCTCCTCTCTACCTGTCCCCAGGTGATCTGTAACACCCTGTTTGACCTCTCCTCTCTACGTGTCACCAGGTGATCTGTAACACCCTGTTTGATCTCTCCTCTCTACCTGTCCCCAGGTGATCTGTAACACCCTGTTTGATCTCTCCTCTCTACCTGTCCCCAGGTGATCTGTAACACCCTGTTTGACCTCTCCTCTCTACCTGTCACCAGGTGATCCGTAACACCCTGTTTGATCTCTCCTCTCTACCTGTCACCAGGTGATCTGTAACACCCTGTTTGACCTCTCCTCTCTACCTGTCCCCAGGTGATCTGTAACACCCTGTTTGACCTCTCCTCTACCTGTCACCAGGTGATCTGTAACACCCTGTTTGATCTCTCCTCTCTACCTGTCACCAGGTGATCTGTAACACCCATGTTTGACCTCTCCTCTCTACCTGTCACCATCTGTAACACCCTGTTTGATCTCTCCTCTCTACCTGTCACCAGGTGATCTGTAACACCCTGTTTGATCTCTCCTCTCTACCTGTCCCCAGGTGATCTGTAACACCCTGTTTGATCTCTCCTCTCTACCTGTCACCAGGTGATCTGTAACACCCTGTTTGACCTCTCCTCTACCTGTCCCCAGGTGATCTGTAACACCCTGTTTGACCTCTCCTCTCTACCTGTCACCATCTGTAACACCCTGTTTGATCTCTCCTCTCTACCTGTCTCCAGGTGATCTGTAACACCCTGTTTGATCTCTCCTCTCTACCTGTCCCCAGGTGATCTGTAACACCCTGTTTGACCTTCCTCTCTACCTGTCACCATCTGTAACACCCTGTTTGACCTCTCCTCTCTACCTGTCACCAGGTGATCTGTAACACCCTGTTTGACCTCTCCTCTACCTGTCCCCAGGTGATCTGTAACACCCTGTTTGACCTCTCCTCTCTACCTGTCACCATCTGTAACACCCTGTTTGACCTCTCCTCTCTACCTGTCACCAGGTGATCTGTAACACCCTGTTTGATCTCTCCTCTCTACACCATCTGTAACACCCTGTTTGACCTCTCCTCTCTACCTGTCACCAGGTGATCTGTAACATCCACCTCTCCTCTCTACCTGTCACCATCTGTAACACCCTGTTTGACCTCTCCTCTCTACCTGTCACCAGGTGATCTGTAACACCCTGTTTGACCTCTCCTCTCTACCTGTCACCATCTGTAACACCCTGTTTGACCTCTCCTCTCTACCTGTCACCAGGTGATCTGTAACACCCTGTTTGACCTCTCCTCTCTACCTGTCACCATCTGTAACACCCTGTTTGACCTTCCTCTCTACCTGTCTCCAGGTGATCTGTAACACCCTGTTTGATCTCTCCTCTCTACCTGTCCCCAGGTGATCTGTAACACCCTGTTTGACCTCTCCTCTCTACCTGTAACCAGGTGATCTGTAACACCCTGTTTGATTGTTTTGTCACCAGGTGATCTGTAACACCCTGGACCCAGCTCCTGTCTACCTGTCCCCAGGTGATCTGTAACACCCTGTTTGACCTCTCCTCTCTACCTGTCACCAGGTGATCTGTAACACCCTGTTTGATCTCTCCTCTCTACCTGTCACCAGGTGATCTGTAACACCCTGTTTGACCTCTCCTCTACCTGTCACCAGGTGATCCGTAACACCCTGTTTGACCTCTCCTCTCTACCTGTCCCTAGGTGATCCGTAACACCCTGTTTGACCTCTCCTCTACCTGTCCCCATGTGATCTGTAACACCCTGTTTGACCTCTCCTCTCTACCTGTAACCAGGTGATCTGTAACACCCTGTTTGATCTCTCCTCTCTACCTGTCACCAGGTGATCTGTAACACCCTGTTTGAATGTCACCAGGTGATCCGTAACACCCTGTTTGACCTCTCCTCTCTACCTGTCCCCAGGTGATCTGTAACACCCTGTTTGACCTTTACCTGTCCCCAGGTGATCTGTAACACCCTGTTTGACCTCTCCTTCTACCTGTCACCAGGTGATCTGTAACACCCTGTTTGACCTCTCCTCTCTACCTGTCACCAGGTGATCTGTAACACCCTGTTTGACCTCTCCTCTCTACCTGTCACCAGGTGATCTGTAACACCCTGTTTGACCTCTCCTCTCTACCTGTCACCAGGTGATCTGTAACACCCTGTTTGACCTCTCCTCTCTACCTGTCCCCAGGTGATCTGTAACACCCTGTTTAATCTCTCCTCTCTACCTGTCCCCATGTGATCTGTAACACCCTGTTTGACCTCTCCTCTCTACCTGTCAAGGTGATCTGTAACACCCTGTTTGACCTCTCCTCTCTACCTGTCCCCAGGTGATCTGTAACACCCTGTTTAATCTCTCCTCTCTACCTGTCACCAGGTGATCTGTAACACCCTGTTTGACCTCTCACCTGTCACCAGGTGATCTGTAACACCCTGTTTGATCTCTCCTCTCTACCTGTCACCAGGTGATCTGTAACACCCTGTTTGACCTCTCCTCTCTACCTGTCCCCAGGTGATCTGTAACACCCTGTTTGATCTCTCCTCTCTACCTGTCACCATCTGTAACACCCTGTTTGATCTCTCCTCTCTACCTGTCACCAGGTGATCTGTAACACCCTGTTTGACCCCTCCTCTCTACCTGTCCCCAGGTGATCTGTAACACCCTGGTTGATCTCTCCTCTCTACCTGTCACCAGGTGATCTGTAACACCCTGTTTGACCTCTCCTCTCTACCTGTCACCATCTGTAACACCCTGTTTGATCTCTCCTCTCTACCTGTCACCAGGTGAAACACCCTGTTTGACCCCTCCTGTCCCCAGGTGATCTGTAACACCCTGTTTGACATGTCACCAGGTGATCTGTAACACCCTGTTTGTCCTCTCCTCTCTAGTCCCCAGGTGATCTGTAAACCCTATCACAGGTGATCTGTAGGATAATGTCAATGGTGATCTGTAAAACCTCTCCTCTCTACCTGTCCCCAGGTGATCAAGACAAAAACACCCTGTTTGACCTCTCCTCTCTACCTGTCACCAGGTGATCTGTAACACCCTGTTTGATCTCTCCTCTCTACCTGTCACCATCTGTAACACCCTGTTTGACCTCTCCTCTCTACCTGTCCCCAGGTGATCTGTAACACCCTGTTTGACCTCTCCTCTCTACCTGTCACCAGGTGATCTGTAACACCCTGTTTGATCAATCTGTATGTCCCCAGGTGATCTGTAACACCCTGTTTGACCTCTCCTCTCTACCTGTCACCAGGTGATCTGTAACACCCTGTTTGATCTCTCCTCTCTACCTGTCACCAGGTGATCTGTAACACCCTGTTTGACCTCTCCTGTCCCCAGGTGATCTGTAACACCCTGTTTGACCCCTCCTCTCTACCTGTCACCAGGTGATCTGTAACACCCTGTTTGATCTCTCCTCTCTACCTGTCACCAGGTGATCTGTAACACCCTGTTTGACCTCTCCTCTCTACCTGTCCCCAGGTGATCTGTAACACCCTGTTTGACCCTCCTCTCTACCTGTCCCCAGGTGATCTGTAACACCCTGTTTGATCTCTCTCTCTACCTGTCCCCAGGTGATCTGTAACACCCTGTTTGACCTCTCCTCTCTACCTGTCACCAGGTGATCTGTAACACCCTGTTTGACCTCTCCTCTCTACCTGTAACCAGGTGATATGTAACACACTGTTTGACCTCTCCTCTCTACCTGTCCCCAGGTGATCTGTAACACCCTGTTTGACCTTCCTCTCTACCTGTCCCCAGGTGATCTGTAACACCCTGTTTGATCTCTCCTCTCTACCTGTCACCAGGTGATCTGTAACATCCTGTTTGACCTCTCCTCTCTACGTGTCACCAGGTGATCTGTAACACCCTGTTTGATCTCCCTCTCTACCTGTCCCCAGGTGATCTGTAACACCCTGTTTGACCTCTCCTCTCTACGTGTCACCAGGTGATCTGTAACACCCTGTTTGATCTCTCCTCTCTACCTGTCCCCAGGTGATCTGTAACACCCTGTTTGATCTCTCCTCTCTACCTGTCCCCAGGTGATCTGTAACACCCTGTTTGACCTCTCCTCTCTACCTGTCACCAGGTGATCCGTAACACCCTGTTTGATCTCTCCTCTCTACCTGTCACCAGGTGATCTGTAACACCCTGTTTGACCTCTTACCTGTCCCCATGATCTGTAACACCCTGTTTGACCTCTCCTCTCTACCTGTCACCAGGTGATCTGTAACACCCTGTTTGATCTCTCCTCTCACCTGTCACCAGGTGATCTGTAACACCTGTTTGACTCTCACCTGTCACCATCTGTAACACCCTGTTTGATCTTCCTCTTCCTGTCACCAGGTGATCTGTAACACCCTGTTTGATCTCTCCTCTCTACCTGAGGTGATCTGTAACACCCTGTTTGATCTCTCCTCTCTACCTGTCACCAGGTGATCTGTAACACCCTGTTTGACCTCTCTACCTGTCCCCAGGTGATCTGTAACACCCTGTTTGACCTCTCCTCTCTACCTGTCACCATCTGAAACCCTGTTTGATCTCTCCTCTCTACCTGTCTCCAGGTGATCTGTAACACCCTGTTTGATCTCCCTCTACCTGTCCCCAGGTGATCTGTAACACCCTGTTTGACCTCTCCTCTCTACCTGTCACCATCTGTAACACCCTGTTTGACCTCTCCTACCTGTCAAGGTGATCTGTAACACCCTGTTTGACCTCTCCTCTACCTGTCCCCAGGTGATCTGTAACTTTTGACCTCTCCTCTCTACCTGTCACCATCTGTAACACCCTGTTTGACCTCACCAGGTGATCTGTAACACCCTGTTTGATCTCTCCTCTCTACCTGTCACCATCTGTAACACCCTGTTTGACACCTGTCACCAGGTGATCTGTAACACCCTGTTTGACCTCTCCTCTCTACCTGTCACCATCTGTAACACCCTGTTTGACCTCTCCTCTCTACCTGTCACCAGGTGATCTGTAACACCCTGTTTGACCTCTCCTCTCTACCTGTCACCATCTGTAACACCCTGTTTGACCTCTCCTCTCTACCTGTCACCAGTGATCTGTAACACCCTGTTTGACCTCTCCTCTCTACCTGTCACCATCTGTAACACCCTGGACCTCTCCTCTCTACCTGTCTCCAGGTGATCTGTAACACCCTGTTTGATCCCCTCTAATCCCCAGGTGATCTGTAACACCCTGTTTGACCTCTCCTTCTACATCCCCAGGTGATCTGTAACACCCTGTTTGACCTCTCCTCTCTACCTGTCCCCAGGTGATCTGTAACACCCTGTTTGACCTCTCCTCTCTACCTGTCAGCAGGTGATCTGTAACACCCTGTTTGACCTCTCCTCTCTACCTGTCCCCAGATGATCTGTAACACCCTGTTTGACCTCTCCTCTCTACCTGTCCCCAGGTGATCTGTAACACCCTGTTTGACCTCTCCTCTCTACCTGTCACCAGGTGATCTGTAACACCCTGTTTGACCTCTCCTTTCTACCTGTCACCAGGTGATCTGTAACACCCTGTTTGATCTCTCCTCTCTACCTGTCACCAGGTGATCTGTAACACCCTGTTTGATCTCCCCTCTACCTGTCACCAGGTGATCTGTAACACCCTGTTTGACCTCTCCTCTCTACCTGTCACCAGGTGATCCGTAATGAGGTCAGCTGCTGCTGGACCTGTAAAAGACAATGAGTTTGTGTTTGATGAACATGCTACCTAACGACTTGACAGGTACACAAACACCCCCCATCTATCTATGCTAATTCTGATTCTGCTCCCACACCTCCGAAACAAGACTCAGCCAAGCTGCACTGCTACTTGACTTCACCTGGAAGCAGGAGGAAACACCGTACACCTGGCGACCGTGTCAGCATGCACTGTGGCCGGCCCACCACAGGAGTCGCTAGAGAGCGATGGGACAAGAACTTCCCTGCCAGCCAAACCCTCCCCTAACCCGGACGACACTGGACCAATTGTGCGGCCGCCCCGTGGGTCTTCCGGTCGCGGCCGGCAACGATGCAGTGCCTTAGACCACTCGGAAGGCTGTTTTAGAGAAACTTACCCCAAAACAGTAAATCACTTCCTCATCCTCGCTGTGTAGTATAGCCCCCCCCCCCCAAAAAAAAACATGAACAAACACTCCAAAAAACACCCAAATACATCCTTTTAGATACGGGAATCTCTCAGCATAGTGATGCAGGTCTTTAGATGTTGATGACATGAGTACGTGTCGAACTTTAACCGCAACGTCAGTGCAGAAGTGATACAGTCAGTCTCTCCTCAACTCTGGCACGAATGGTATTTACATCAGCCCTCTGATTACAATGAAGAGTAAATCTGTGCCGCTCTGTTCTGGGCCAGCTGCAGCTTAACTAGGTCTTTCCTTTGCAGCACTGGACCACGCGACTATAATCAAGATGAGACATATATTTTGTCCTGTTTCACACAGTGTGTATGAAATGGAAATGTTTTTGTTGTTGTTGCATACCTCAATACCTCCGAGACACCCTCAGAGAGTGAGGTCACAGTCAGGGTCAGACACTGACACCGGAGACAATCACCCACAAAACCCAACACCAAACAGGCTACCTAAATATGGTTCCCAATCAGAGACAATGACTAACACCTGCCTCTGATTGAGAACCATATCAGGCCAGACATAGAAATAGACAAACTAGACACACAACATAGAATGCCCACTCTCTCCACGATGGAGCAGCGTGTCCTCCATCGCATCGGATCAGCGATGCAGCGATCAAATGATGGAGAGGATGGACTGATGGGAGAGGAGTGGTCTCCCTACTTCCCCTCCAACCCCCCCCACCTGCAATGCTACAACCTCCTTGGTCTGCTTCATATCTATCTCCCCCTCCCCCACTCCCATTGCTCTCGTCTTCTTGCCTGTGTACTGAGGACATATATGTTCTGCATAAGATATGTGCAATACAGTGACCTCTGCACCAGTAGCTACTAAAAAATATATACTGCAAAGGTCATCATAATGTTCACATATATTCCATCCGATACACCAGCTGAGATGGGCCGTAAAACACGGAAGATGAAAATGCTCTCAACTCCTCGAAAAATGGGACAATCACACATTAGTTGCTGCAATCCGACGATTTGGGAGAGACAAAGGAACAAATGGACAGAGACGTCAATCAACTTAATAACCGGCTGTCATCAGAGTTGAGCAGGTTCCGAGTGAAACCAACAACATTATTCCTTCAGCAGAGACCTGGTGCCTCCACATTTACATTACATTTACATTTAAGTCATTTAGCAGACGCTCTTAAGTTAATTTTTACCTTTTTTTTTTATTTAACCAGGCAAGTCAGTTAAGAACACATTCTTATTTTTCAATGACGGCCTGGGAACAGTGGGTTAACTGCCTGTTCAGGGGCAGAACGACAGATTTGTACCTTGTCGGCTCGGGGGTTTGAACTCACAACCTTCCGGTTACTAGTCCAACGCTCTAACCACTAGGCTACCCTGCCGCACCCTCCTCCACGGCCTCCAGAAAACTGCTGAGCCGGAGCTTCTTACATTTCTGCATCAGCATTGTGTCGTTAGGGCTGTTGTCCTGTTTCCATTTTCTCTTTGACGGCCTTTGATTCCCCACTTCTCATAAGGACACTTTTTTTCCCTCAGACATTCTCGTTGGCAGGGACCAGAAATCCCTCAATAATGACATACACCAGGTCTCTCTTCTGCTGAAGGAATAATGTTGTTGGTTTCACTCAGAACCTGAACAACTCTGTTGACAGCCGGTTATTATGTTGATTGACGTCTCTGTTCAGTCGCCTGTTGGTGATGTAGCTTTGTCTGTCTCAATCAGTAGTTGTGGAAACAAGTTTTTTACAAATCGTCGTGTATGGATTGCATCAACTGATGTGTGATTGCCCCATTTTTCAAGGAGTTGAGTGCATTTTCATCTTCTGTGTCACGTAACCCACTTTGACTAACCACCTCTGCTTTCATCAAATCCAACAAACGGCTCTTTCAGCTTTTGGACACATTTAGTTATCTCCTCCCAATTAGCGGTGGCATTGGTCGGACCCTTAAGGAAAACGAGTCTGGCTCTCCATCCATCGGCCACATCTTGCTCTTCATCACCCACAGCGATATAAACCTTTTCTTCAAATACACCATGTTCACGGTTATCCAAAACAAAGGCGAACAACTGTAACCCATCACAAGGATATAGAGTTTGTTTTTTTATATCGCCTTAAATGGTCCCAAGACTTCATACCAACGTCTCGTGGATGCTTCAAAGTCTTTGACCGTTCATCCAACTGTTTTGAAGATGCTGATTTATGTATGTCCTTTAACAGCCTGTGTTCTGGTCGGCCTGAGATATCGTTCGTCACCGCTGTCAGAATATGTTGACTCAAAGCCAGGAAGTTCTGACCAGATGTTTTGAAACTCGAGCTGCCTTTCGCAACTCAGCGTAAGGGTAGATTGAGGGAACAGAGAGCGTCCTGCAATTGTTGAATTTCGCCTTTGAATGTTTTTATTGGTTCAACAAGAGCCCTCAAACGATCTTTCTCTCCCTGTCATGTCCTGATTATCACGAAGGAAATTATCATCTCGTATTCTCACTTCGGGCTAATACAGTTAAAGACAATCGTGTCTTTGTTAGTGAGTCAGACATTCTCTGTGTTTTCCCACCAAGCTTTATGTATATCAGACAGACTCCATATTTAATGACAGAATATTTTGTTTACCTCCCACCGTGAATGTCATATCTTTTCCATGTTCACTTCCGGAGCAGTTGTCCGGCCCTTTTCAAGTGTTTTTCTCAATTGAAGATGCCATGACATTAACTTCAAAAGTTGTATGAGATATAGTTATATCTTTCCAAGATGGCATAGCAGTTCAGACGTCTTTTGTCCTCGTTTTGTCGTGTCCCGTATATATATATATATTTACAACTTTTTTCATACATTTTTTATATATATTTTTTTTAATTTTCCATAAACTCATCTTCAAAACTCTCCTGCAACCCGCCTCACCAATTTATATTTGTAAAAAAAAGTATTATTTACCTCAAATCTGTAATCCTCCATAGAAGCAAACCAGAAGCTAACCAGAAGCTAACCAGAAGCTAACCAGAAGCTAGCCAGAAGCTAATCCAGAAGCTAGCCAGAAGCTAATCAGAAGCTAGTTAGCTTCTTTACTGGCTAATCGTTAGTATTCAGCTAACCACGGTTTGTGGTCATCAGCTATCCTTTAGCTCTAAAATCTATCGCCAGTTTGTACGGCGCGGCTCGGAACGGAACATACCGGACCTATTTTTCTCTCCATGTCCCTGGATTTCAACCGCTAACTCTGGACATTCATACCTGGATCTCGCAGCTAGCTAGCTGCTATCCGTGTGACTATCGGCTTCCGTCGATTCCGGAGCAAACATCAATTATTCCGGAGCTAGCCAGCTGAAGAGTTCCATCAATCACTCATGGGCTACAATCATCCGGACCCGTTTTACTGCCAACGCGGAGCCCCACCGGGCCTTCACAACTGGATTTCACAACCAAGATCTCAGCGATCACCGCCTCATTGCCTGCATCCGTAATGGGTCAGCGGTCAAACGACCTCCACTCATCACTGTCAAACGCTCCCTGAAATACTTCAGCGAGCAGGCCTTTCTAATCGACCTGGCCGAGGTATCCTGGAAGGATATTGATCTCATCCCGTCAGTAGAGGATGCCTGGGTATTTAAAAAAATGCCTTCCTAACCATCTTAAATAAGCATGCCCCATTCAAGAAATGTAGAACCAGGAACAGATATAGCCCTTGGTTCTCCCCAGACCTGACTGCCCTTAACCAACACAAAAACATCCTATGGCGTTCTGCATTAGCATCGAACAGCCCTCATGATTTGCAGCTGTTCAGGGAAGCTAGAAACCATTATACACAAGCAGTTAGAAAAGCCAAGGCTAGCTTTTTCAAGCAGAAATGTGCTTCCTGCAACACTAACTCAAAAAAGTTCTGGGACACTGTAAAGTCCATGGAGAATAAGAACACCTCCTCCCAGCTACCCACTGCACTGAAGATAGGAAACACTGTCACCACTGATAAATCCACCATAATTGAGAATTTCAATAAGCATTTTTCTACAGCTGGCCATGCTTTCCACCTGGCTACTCCTACCCCGGTCAACAGCACTGCACCCCCCACAGCAACTCGTCCAAGCCTTCCCCATTTCTCCTTCTCCCAAATCCAGTCAGCTGATGTTCTGAAAGAGCTGCAAAATCTGGACCCCTACAAATCAGCTGGGCTAGACAATCTGGACTCTTTCTTTCTAAAATTATCTGCCGAAATTGTTGCCACCCCTATTACTAGCCTGTTCAACCTCTCTTTCGTGTCGTCTGAGATCCCCAAAGATTGGAAAGCAGCTGCGGTCATCCCCCTCTTCAAAGCGGGGGACACTCTTGACCCAAACTGCTACAGACCTATATCTATCCTACCCTGCCTTTCTAAGGGCTTCGAAAGCCAAGTCAACAAACAGATTACCGACCATTTCGAATCTCACCATACCTTCTCTGCTATGACCCCAGCCAGCTATGCACACTCACTGGACTCTACCCACACACTCACTGGACTCTACCCACACACTCACTGGACTCTACCCACACACTCACTGGACTCTACCCGCACACTGACTGGACTCTACCCGCACACTGACTGGACTCTACCCGCACACTGACTGGACTCTACCCGCACACTGACTGGACTCTACCCGCACACTCACTGGACTCTACCCACACACTGACTGGACTCTACCCACACACTGACTGGACTCAACCGACACACTGGTCTCTACCCACACACTGACTGGACTCTACCCACACACTGACTGGACTCTACCCACACACTGACTGGACTCTACCCACACACTGACTGGACTCTACCCACCGACTGACTGGACTCTACCCACACACTGACTGGACTCTACCCACACTGACTGGACTCAACCGACACACTGGTCTCTACCCACACACTGACTGGACTCTACCCACACACTGACTGGACTCTACCCACACACTGACTGGACTCTACACACACACTGACTGGACTCTACCCACACACTGAGTGGACTCTACCCACACACTGACTGGACTCTACCCACACACTGACTGGACTCTACCCACACACTGACTAGACTCTACCCACACTGACTGGACTCTACCCACACTGACTAGACTCTACCCACACACTGACTGGACTCTACACACACACTGACTGGACTCTACCCACACACTGAGTGGACTCTACCCACACACTGACTGGACTCTACCCACACACTGACTGGACTCTACCCACACACTGACTGGACTCTACCCACACACTGACTAGACTCTACCCACACTGACTGGACTCTACCCACCGACACACTGGTCTCTACCCACACACTGACTGGACTCTACCCACACACTGACTGGACTCTACCCACACACTGACTGGACTCTACACACACACTGACTGGACTCTACCCACACACTGAGTGGACTCTACCCACACACTGACTGGACTCTACCCACACACTGACTGGACTCTACCCACACACTGACTAGACTCTACCCACACTGACTGGACTCTACCCACACTGACTAGACTCTACCCACACACTCACTGGACTCTACCCACACTGAATGGACTCTACCCACACACTCACTGGTCTCTACCCACACACTCACTGGACTCTACCCACACACTCACTGGACTCTACCCACACACTGACTGGACTCTACCCACACACTGACTGGAATCTACCCACACACTGACTGGACTCTACCCGCACACTGACTGGACTCTACCCGCACACTGACTGGACTCTACCCGCACACTGACTGGACTCTACCCACACACTGACTGGACTCTACCCACACACTGACTGGACTCTACCCACACACTGACTGGACTCTACCCACACACTCACTGGACTCTACCCACACACTCACTGGACTCTACCCACACACTGACTGGACTCTACCCACACACTGACTGGACTCTACCCACACACTGACTGGACTCTACCCACACACTGACTGGACTCTACCCGCACACTGACTGGACTCTACCCGCACACTGACTGGACTCTACCCGCACACTGACTGGACTCTACCCGCACACTGACTGGACTCTACCCGCACACTGACTGGACTCTACCCACACACTGACTGGACTCTACCCGCACACTGACTGGACTCTACCCGCACACTGACTGGACTCTACCCGCACACTGACTGGACTCTACCCGCACACTGACTGGACTCTACCCGCACACTGACTGGACTCTACCTGCACACTGACTGGACTCTACCCACACACTCACTGGACTCTACCCACACACTGACTGGACTCTACCCACACACTGACTGGACTCAACCGACACACTGGTCTCTACCCACACACTGACTGGACTCTACCCACACACTGACTGGACTCTACCCACACACTGACTGGACTCTACCCACACACTGACTGGACTCTACCCACCGACTGACTGGACTCTACCCACACACTGACTGGACTCTACCCACACTGACTGGACTCAACCGACACACTGGTCTCTACCCACACACTGACTGGACTCTACCCACACACTGACTGGACTCTACCCACACACTGACTGGACTCTACACACACACTGACTGGACTCTACCCACACACTGAGTGGACTCTACCCACACACTGACTGGACTCTACCCACACACTGACTGGACTCTACCCACACACTGACTAGACTCTACCCACACTGACTGGACTCTACCCACACTGACTAGACTCTACCCACACACTCACTGGACTCTACCCACACTGAATGGACTCTACCCACACACTCACTGGACTCTACCCACACACTGACTGGACTCTACCCACACACTCACTGGACTCTACCCACACACTGACTGGACTCTACCCACACACTGACTGGACTCTACCCACACACTGACTGGACTCTACCCGCACACTGACTGGACTCTACCCGCACACTGACTGGACTCTACCCACACACTGACTGGACTCTACCCACACACTGACTGGACTCTACCCACACACTGACTGGACTCTACCCACACACTGACTGGACTCTACCCACACACTCACTGGACTCTACCCACACACTCACGCATACGAACACTGACACTACAACACACGCATGGCGTGTAAACACAAAACACTCATGCACATGGACGCCACACACACATACACAGTTTCACACTCTTCACATACGCTGCTGTTACTCTGTTTATTACCTATCCTGACTTTTACCCCTATCTACATATTACCTGTTACCTGTTGTATTCAGCATTTCACTGTGAGGTCTACTACACCTGTTGTATTCAGCATTTCACTGTAAGGTCTACTACACCTGTTGTATTCAGCATTTCACTGTGAGGTCTACTACACCTGTTGTATTCAGCATTTCACTGTAAGGTCTACTACACCTGTTGTATTCAGCATTTCACTGTAAGGTCTACTACACCTGTTGTATTCAGCATTTCACTGTAAGGTCTACTACACCTGTTGTATTCAGCATTTCACTGTAAGGTCTACTACACCTGTTGTATTCAGCATTTCACTGTGAGGTCAACACCTGTTGTATTCAGCATTTCACTGTGAGGTCTACTACACCTGTTGTATTCAGCATTTCACTGTAAGGTCTACTACACCTGTTGTATTCAGCATTTCACTGTGAGGTCTACTACACCTGTTGTATTCAGCATTTCACTGTGAGGTCTACTACACCTGTTGTATTCAGCATTTCACTGTGAGGTCTACTACACCTGTTGTATTCAGCATTTCACTGTGAGGTCTACTACACCTGTTGTATTCAGCATTTCACTGTGAGGTCTACTACACCTGTTGTATTCAGCATTTCACTGTAAGGTCTACTACCTACACCTGTTGTATTCAGCATTTCACTGTAAGGTCTACTACACCTGTTGTATTCAGCATTTCACTGTGAGGTCTACTACACCTGTTGTATTCAGCATTTCACTGTGAGGTCTACTACACCTGTTGTATTCAGCATTTCACTGTGAGGTCTACTACACCTGTTGTATTCAGCATTTCACTGACTGTAAGGTCTACTACACCTGTTGTATTCAGCATTTCACTGTAAAGTCAACACCTGTTGTATTCGGCACACGTGACTAATAATGTTTAATTTCTCCATTGGACTCTGAAAATCTCAATGGTCAAATAGGGGGGGTTATATTTGTCCTGATTCACACATTTCTTTGTCACGTCTCTTCACCCTCAGAGAGTGGGGTCATTGCCAGGGATCAGCCACCTTGGAGCAATTTTGAGTTAAAGTGCCTTTGTCAAGGACAGATCTACACATTCACCTAGACGGCTCGGGGATTCAAACTAGCAACATTTCGGTTACTGGGTTACTACACTCTAGCTGCTAGGTTACCTTCCGCCCTGGGTCGCACACACACATATTGATGTAGCACAGATTAATCACCCGGGTTGGTCCCTCTCAGCAGTCATTCCATTAGAGATACTCAGCTGTGTTACTGTGGACTCAGCTGTGTTACTTAGCATGTGACCTATACAAGCACGAGCGCACACACGCTGCAGAATGTGCGTTGAGGGGGGGAACCTTGAGAATATTACTAACTGAGTGTGTGTGTGTGTGTGTGTGTGTGTGTGTGTGTGTGTGTGTGTGTGTGTGTGTGTGTGTGTGTGTGTGTGTGTGTGTGTGTGTGTGTGTGTGTGTGTGTGTGTGTGTGTGTGTGTGTGTGTGTGTGTGTGTTTCCAGGTTGTGAGCCTATCCCGGTGCAGTACGTACATTGGGGAGACCCTGAACCCATAGCAGCAGTGGTGTTTGCCTGTCTGGGGCTCATGGCTACCCTGTTTGTTACCTCCATATTCATCAGGTAACACCTCTTACAGACTCTCTATACATCTAATGGCATCATGTACCCTTTATATAGTGCCAGTCGAACGTATAGCGCCTACTCATTCCAGGGTTTTTCTTTATTTTTACAATGTTCTACAATGTAGAATAGTAGTGAAGACATCAAAACTATGAAACAACACATATGGAATCATGTAGTAACCAAAAAAGTGTTAAACATTTCAAAATACATTTGAGATTCTTCAAAATAGCCACCCTTTGACTTATAATTAGCCTTTATTTAACTAGGCAAGTCAGTTAAGAACATATTCTTATTTACAACGGCCTAGGAACAGTGGGTTAACTGCCTGTTCAGGGGCAGAACGACAGATTTGTTCCTTGTCAGCTCAGGGATTCGACCTAGCAGCCTTTTGGTTACTGGCCCAACGCTCTAACCACTAGACTACCTGCAACCCCTACCTGCTGCCTTGATGACAGCCTTGCACACTCTTGGTATTCTCACAACCAGCTTCACCTGGATTGCTTTTCCAACCGTCTTGAAGCAGTTCCCACATATCCTGAGCCCTTGTTGGCTGCTTTACCTTCACTCTGCGGTCCAAATCATCCCAAACCATATCAATCAATTGGGTTGAGGTCAGGTGATTGTGGAACCCAGGTCATCTGATGCAGCACTCCATCACTCTCCTTCTTGGTCAAATAGCCCTTACACAGCCTGGAGGTGTGTTTTGAGTTTTATTTTATTTTACTAGGCAAGTCAGTTAAGAACAAATTCTTATTTTCAATGACGGCCTAGGAACAGTCGGTTAACTGCCTGTTCAGGGGCAGAACGACAGATTTTGTACCTTGTCAGCTCGGGGATTTGAACTTGCAACCTTTCGGTTACTAGTCCAATGCTCTAACCACTAGGCTACCCTGCCGGTTATTGTCCTGTTGAAAAACAAATGATCGTCCCACTAAGCCCAAACCTGTCATGTCTTGTTATGTCTGTTCCTGTCCTTTCTCTTCACTCTGTCTCTCTCTGCTGGTCTTTTTAGGTTACCTTCTCTGTCTCTCATTCTTCAGCTGTTCTACATCTCCCCTAACTAGCTCATTCACTCTTTCTCACCTGTTCTCTCTTCCCCCTCTGATTAGGTCTCTATTTCTCTCTCTGTTCCTGCTACTTTCAGTGTCTGATTCTTGTTTGTGTTTTTGATGCCAGAAGCAAGCTGTCGTCTCGTTTGCTTCCACCTTGTCCTATCCTGTCGGAGTCTGCCTGGCAGGTGCATCCTGCACTATACTACGTTCTTTTTGTTCCATTGTCAACGTTGGAAGAGGATTTATGCCATTCCTGTTTTTCATTAAAGAACTCTGTTTTCTGTTAAAACCGCTTTTGGGTCTTCACTCAAGTACATAACAGAAGAATCAGACCAAGAATGGACCCAGCGGCTCCGGACCCTTTTCACTCCGCCGTCGAGATCCAGGGAGCGATGCTAGGCAGACACGAGGAGGAATTGTCTGCTGCTCGACATGCCGTTGAGACCCTGGCCGTCCAAGTCTCCGACCTCACAAGACGGGTTCACCAACTCCACCTCGATCCACCGCCCACTTCCAGGGTTTCCGAGTCTCCGGAGCCCAGGATCAACAACCCGCCCTGTTACTCTGGGGAGCCCACTGAGTGCCGCTCATTCCTCACTCAGTGTGATGTGGTGTTCTCTCTCCAGCCCAACACTTACTCCAGGAGCGCAGCCCGCATCGCCTACGTCATTTCTCTCCTTACCGGACGGGCGCGTGAGTGGGGCACGGCAATCTGGGAGGCGAGGGCTGAGTGTATTAACCAGTTTCAGGACTTTAAGGAGGAGATGATACGGGTTTTTGACCGTTCTGTTTTTGGGGAGGAGGCTTCCAGGGCCCTGTATTCCCTATGTCAGGGGAATCGATCCATAACGGATTATTCTATTGAGTTTCGCACTCGCTGCCTCTAGTGACTGGAACGAGCCGGCTTTGCTCGCTCGTTTTCTGGAGGGTCTCCTCGTCGAGGTTAAGGATGAGATCCTCTCCCGGGAGGTTCCTTCCAGTCTGGACTCCTTAATAGCCCTCGCTATTCGCATAGAGCGACGGTTTGATCTTCGTCGCCGAGCTCGTGGAAAGGAACTCGCGTTCTCCGTTGCTCCCCTCTCCACATCACTGCCACCTGCCGCATCACTGCCACCCTCCTCCGCCGGCTCGGATGCTGAGCCTATGCAGCTGGGGGGTATCCGCATCTCGGCCAAAGAGAAGGAACGGAGAATCACCAATCGCCTCTGTCTCTACTGCGGCTCCGCTGGTCATTTTGTCACCTCATGTCCAGTAAAAGCCAGAGCTCATCAGTAAGAGGAGGGCTACTGGTGAGCGCAACTACTCAGGCCTCTCCTTCTGGATCACGCACTACCTTTCCGGTCCATCTCCGCTGGCCCGGTTCATCTGCTTCCTGCAGTGCCTTGATAGACTCTGGGGCGGAGGGCTGTTTTATGGACGAGACCTGGGCTCGGGAACATGACATTCCTCTCAGACAGTTAGGGAGCCCACGGCCTTGTTCGCTTTAGATGGTAGTTCTCTCCCCAAGATTCAGCGTGAGACGCTGCCTTTAACCCTCACTGTCTCTGGTAATCATAGCGAAACCATTTCTTTTTTAATTTTTCGTTCACCTTTTACACCTGTTGTTTTGGGTCATCCCTGGCTAGTGCGCCATAACCCTTCTATTAATTGGTCTAGTAATACTATCCTATCCTGGAATGTTTCTTGTCATGTGACCTGTTTAATGTCTGCTATCCCTCCTGTTTCCTCTGTCTCTTCTTCACAGGAGGAGCCTGGCGATTTGACAGGGGTGCCGGAGGAGTATCACGATCTGCGCACGGTGTTCAGTCGTTCCAAGGCCACTTCTCTCCCTCCACACCGGTCGTATGACTGTAGTATTGATCTCCTTCCGGGAACTACTCCCCCCGGGGTAGATTATACTCTCTGTCGGCTCCCGAACGTAAGGCTCTCGAGGATTATTTGTCGGTTTCGCTCGACGCCGGTACCATAGTCTCCTCCTCCTCTCCCGCCGGAGCGGGGTTTTTTTTTGTTCAGAAGAAGGACGGGTCCCTGCGCCCATGCGTGGATTATCGAGGGCTGAATGACATAACAGTTAAGAATCGTTATCCGCTTCCTCTTATGTCTTCAGCCTTCGAGATCCTGCAGGGAGCCAGGTTTTTCACCAAATTGGACCTTCGTAACGCCTACCATCTCGTGCGCATCAGGGAGGGGGACGAGTGGAAGACGGCGTTTAACACTCCGTTAGGGCACTTTGAATACCGGGTTCTTCCTTTCGGCCTCGTTAACGCTCCAGCTGTCTTTCAGGCACTAGTTAACGACGTCCTGAGAGACATGCTGAACATTTTTGTTTTCGTTTACATGGACGATATCCTGATTTTTTCACCGTCTCTCTCGATTCATGTTCAGCACGTGCGACGCGTCCTCCAGCGCCTTTTGGAGAACTGTCTTTATGTGAAGGCTGAGAAGTGCACTTTTCATGCCGCCTCTGTCCCTTTTCTCGGTTCCGTTATTTCCGCTGAGGGCATTAAGATGGATCCCGCTAAGGTCCAGGCTGTCATTGATTGGCCCGTTCCTAAGTCACGCGTCGAGCTGCAGCGCTTTCTGGGCTTCGCTAATTTCTATCGTCGTTTCATCCGTAATTTCGGTCAGGTGGCAGCTCCCCTCACAGCCCTTACTTCTGTTAAGACGTGCTTTAAGTGGTCCGTTTCCGCCCAGGGAGCTTTTGATCTTCTTAAGAATCGTTTTACATCCGCACCTATTCTTGTTACACCTGACATCTCTAGTCAGTTTGTTGTTGAGGTTGACGCGTCAGAGGTGGGCGTGGGAGCCATTCTTTCTCAGCGCTCTCTCTCTGACGGCAAGGTCCATCCTTGCGCGTTTTTCTCTCATCGCTTATCGCCGTCAGAACGTAACTATGATGTTGGTAATCGCGAACTGCTCGCCATCCGCTTAGCCCTAGGCGAATGGCGACAGTGGTTGGAGGGGGCGACCGTTCCTTTTGTCGTTTGGACTGACCATAGGAACCTTGAGTACATCCGTTCAGCCAAATGACTTAATGCGCGTCAGGCTCGTTGGGCTCTGTTTTTCGCTCGTTTCGAGTTTGTTATTTCTTATCGTCCGGGCTCAAAAAACACCAAGCCTGATGCTTTATCTCGTCTCTTCAGTTCTTCTGAGGTCTCCACCGACCCCGAGGGGATTCTCCCTGAAGGGCGTGTTGTCGGGTTGACTGTCTGGGGAATTGAGAGGCAGGTAAAGCAAGCACTCGCTCACACTCCGTCGCCGCGAGCTTGTCCTAGGAACCTTCTGTTCGTTCCCGTTCCTACTCGTCCGGCCGTTCTTCAGTGGGCCCACTCTGCCAAGTTAGCCGGCCACCCCGGCGTTCGGGGTACGCTCGCTTCCATTCGCCAGCGTTTCTGGTGGCCCACTCGGGAACGTGACGCGCGTCGATTTGTCGCCGCTTGTTCGGTCTGCGCGCAGACTAAATCTGGGAACTCTCCTCCTGCCGGCCGTCTCAGACCGCTTCCCATTCCCTCTCGACCGTGGTCTCACATCGCTTTAGATTTCATCACCGGACTGCCTTCATCAGCGGGGAAGACAGTTATTCTTACGGTTGTCGATAGATTCTCTAAGGCGGCTCATTTCATTCCTCTCGCTAAGCTCCCTTCTGCTAAGGAGACGGCTCAGATCATTATCGAGAATGTTTTCCGAATTCATGGCCTTCCGTCTGACGTCGTTTCCGACAGAGGCCCGCAGTTCACGTCTCAATTTTGGAGGGAGTTTTGCCGTTTGATTGGGGCTTCCGTCAGTCTCTCGTCCGGCTTTCATCCCCAGTCTAACGGTCAAGCCGAACGGGCCAATCAGACTGTTGGTCGCATTTACGCAGTCTTTCTTTTCGTAACCCTGCGTCTTGGTCAGAACAGCTCCCCTGGGCAGAGTACGCCCACAACTCGCTTCCCTCGTCTGCTACCGGTCTATCTCCTTTTCAGAGTAGCCTCGGGTACCAGCCTCCGCTGTTCTCATCTCAGCTCGCCGAGTCCTGCGTCCCCTCCGCTCAGGCTTTTGTCCAGCGTTGCGAGCGCACCTGGAAGGGGGTCAGGTCGGCACTTTGCCGTAATAGGGCGCAGACTGTGAGGGCCGCTAATAAGCGTAGGACCAAGAGTCCTAGATATTGTTGCGGTCAGAGAGTATGGCTCTCCACTCAGAACCTTCCCCTTAAGACAGCTTCTCGCAAGTTGGCCCCGCGGTTCATTGGTCCGTTCCGTATTTCCCAGGTCATTAATCCTGTCGCAGTGCGACTTCTTCTCCCGCGCTATCTTCGTCGCGTTCACCCGGTCTTCCATGTCTCCTGTGTTAAGCCCGTTCTTCGCGCCCCCGCTCGTCCCTCCCCCCCCCCCCATCCTTGTCGAGGGCGCACCCATCTACAGGGTTCGTAAGATTTTGGACATGCGCCCTCGGGGCCGTGGTCATCAGTACCTAGTGGATTGGGAGGGGTACGGTCCTGAGGAGAGGAGTTGGGTTCCCTCTCGGGACGTGCTGGACCGTTCGCTGATCGATGATTTCCTCCGTTGCCGCCAGGTTTCCTCCTCGAGTGCGCCAGGAGGCGCTCGGTGAGTGGGGGGGGTACTGTCATGTCTTGTTATGTCTGTTCCTGTCCTTTCTCTTCACTCTGTCTCTCTCTGCTGGTCTTTTTAGGTTACCTTCTCTGTCTCTCATTCTTCAGCTGTTCTACATCTCCCCTAACTAGCTCATTCACTCTTTCTCACCTGTTCTCTCTTCCCCCTCTGATTAGGTCTCTATTTCTCTCTCTGTTCCTGCTACTTTCAGTGTCTGATTCTTGTTTGTGTTTTTGATGCCAGAAGCAAGCTGTCGTCTCGTTTGCTTCCACCTTGTCCTATCCTGTCGGAGTCTGCCTGGCAGGTGCATCCTGCACTATACTACGTTCTTTTTGTTCCATTGTCAACGTTGGAAGAGGATTTATGCCATTCCTGTTTTTCATTAAAGAACTCTGTTTTCTGTTAAAACCGCTTTTGGGTCTTCACTCAAGTACATAACACAAACCAAACTAGACAAACCATCTCAATTGGGTTAAGGCCAGGTGATTGTGGAACCCAGGTCATCTGATGCAGCACTCCGTCACTCTCCTTCTTGGTCAAATAGCCCTTACACAGCCTGGAGTAGCTGGACAATAGAACGAGTCAGAATTCACCCAAGGCTGAAAAAACAGCAAAAGAACGTTGGCTGAAACATGAAGCAACTGAATGGAATCTCAGAACTTGTTTCGATTGGAGTGATGCTGTCACTCCACACCTGGTCCCTATTCCCAGTGGTTAGTAAAAGTACAAGTGGGCTCTTTGTTCACCATTGTCCTGTCGATCATTATTCCAATGTACGTTGGTTGCGTGAGTACCGTTGTGCTGTGTGTTTTGGCTTTCGTACCAAATTGTGGATTGTGCAGATGATTACAGGTCTCGTCCCGTGTGATAATCATTCTGCGCTTGTGTTATTTATTCGAGGTACTCCTCGCTCTTTTTGGGGGGGGGGGTTCTACCCAGTGTTTTGTATACATGTTTGTTTGGTCTTCGTCCCCAGTGCCTTTGCATGGCACGCTGTAATTTGGGTAAATCAAAAAATAAATAAATAAATAAAAACTATTACGCATTCCTACGCCTGTCTCCCGACCAGCGTGACAGAATTCCATATGTATCCTTTTTATTTTACCATTATATATATACCATATTTTTCTTTTATTTTACACGTCCAGTCTTCGAAACTGAAAAAAAAATACTTGTGTAGAAAGTTAACATCCGCACCTTGATGGTGTTTATGTCTGCGTAGTGAGAAAGTATCGAAAAAAATGAGAACTTCTGACTATTTCTGGTCTAGTGATCGATGACAAATGAGCTCGCTGCCCAGACTTACATAATTACAAAGAGGAGACTCTCCTGATTTAAAATGGTGCTCAACTTGAAGAAAATCTATTTGTACACATTGTGAGATATTTGTCGAAAAAGACCGGCATGCCACTCTATAGGAAAACAATGTGGGGAGCTCAGCGTTCTAAGGGCAAAACAATATTTTGGGGCTAGCATTTGATGACAACCAGGCTCACTGCCCAGACTTACGTAATTAGAAAGAGGAGATTCTTATGATTAAAATGGGGTCTGACTTGAAAAAAATCGAAATATACACATTGCGAGATATTTGGCAAAATATACAGACATGCCTACATTTCCCCTATACGAAACAATGGGACGACCTCAGAGTTCCATGAGTCATTATTTTGTTGTTTACATTTGAACTATTAAACAACTTGAGCAGGTCTCATGGGCAACAATTGTGAAGCAGGCATTGTGACATAGAACAATGGGCTGGGAATAGAACGTTCGGAAGGCAAGTTGGTGCCACTGTTCTCAATAGAACTAATAGGAGCTGGCAGGGTGAAAATTGCACTAAAATAAGGCCTGCTTTTTAGTGATTACTTCAAAGCTATGGCAAACAGCTGGGACATATGGTCATATTATGAAACTTGGCTCCATGACGGATGCGATGAACAAGTTTTAATCAGAAAAAAGCGTTGTTAAAAATGTCATGTGTCCAACCTACCTGGAGATATGGTGCGTCATTGTCCTGTATCGTATCGCTGCAGAATGCCATGCTGGTTAAGTGTGCCTTGAATTCTAAATAAATCATAGACAGTGTCACTGGCAAAGCACCTCCACACCATCACACCTCCTCCATGCTTCACGGTGGGAACCACACATGCAGAGATCATCCGTTCACCTAGTCTGCGTCTCACAAAGACACAGTGGTTGGAACCAAAAATCTCAAATTTGGACTCATCAGACCAAAAGACAGATTCCACCGGTCTATTGTCCATTGCTTGTGTTTCTTGACCCAAGCAAGTCTCTTCTTCTTACTGGTGTCCTTTAGTAGTGGTTTCTTTGCAGCAATTTGACCATGAAATCATGATTCAAGCAGTCTCCTCTGAACAGTTGATGTTGAGATGTGTTTTACTTGAACTCTGTGAAGCATTTATTTGGGCTGCAATTTCTGAGTCTGGTAACTCTAATGAACTTATACTCTGCAGCAGAGGTAACTCTGGGTCTTCCTTTCCTGTGGCGGGCCTCATGAGAGACAGTTTCATCATAGCGCTTGAAGGTTTTTGGGACTGCACTTGAAGAAACTTTCAAAGTTCTTGAAATTGTACGGATTGACTGACCTTAATGTCTTAAAGTCATGATGGACTGTCATTTCTCTTTGCTTATTTCAGCTGTTCTTGCCATAATATGGACTTGGTCTTTTACCAAATAGGTCTATCTTCTGTATACCACCCCTACCTTGTCACAACACAACTGATTGGCTCAAACCCATTAAGAAGGAAAGAAATTCCACAAATTAACTTTTAACCAGGCACACCTGTTAACTTTTTATGGCTGCAGAGGCAGTATTGAGTAGCTTGGATGAAAAGGTGCCCATTGTAAACGGCCAGCTCCTCAGTCTCAGTTGCTAATATATGCATATTATTATTAGTATTGGATAGAGAACACTCTAAAGTTTCCAAAACTGTCAAAATATTGTCTGTGAGAATAACAGAACTGATATTGCAGGCGAAACCCTGACGAAAATCAAAACAGGAAGTGGCTTCTATTTTGAAAACTCCCTCCCTTTGCTGGATTTAAAAGGATATTAACCAGATTCCTTTTCCTATCGCTTCCACAAGGTGTCAACAGTCTTCAGACATAGTTTCAGGCTTTTATTTTGAAAAATGAGCCAGAACGATAACATCGCGTCAAGTGGTCACATGAGTTTTGCTCGCGCAACAGAGTTTGGATAGGTATTGCTTTTCCCTCTCCTCCTGTGAAAGACATTTGCGGTTGATATATTATCGATTATACATTTTAAAAACAACCTGAGGATTGATTATAAAAAACGTTTGACATGTTTCTGTGGACGTTATGGAAACTATTTGGAAACTATTTTCGTCTGCGTTGTCGTGACCGCTCTTTCATGTGGATTTCTGAACATAACGGTCCAAACAAACCAAGGTATTTTGGATATAAAATCATCTTTATGGAACAAAAGGAACATTTATTGTGTAACTGGGAGTCTCGTGAGTGAAAACATCCAAAGATCATCAAAGGTAAACAAATCATTTGATTGCTTTTCTGATTTTTGTGACCTGATGCTAAGTGTACTTAATGTTTTCTCATGCGATCGATAAACGTACACAAACGCTTGGATTGCTTTCGCTGTAAAGCATAATTTCAAAATCTGACACAACAGGCGTGTTTTCCTATATTGCACTTGTGAATTCATGAATATAGATATTTGTAGTAATATTGATTGAATGAAGCGCTATTCAGTGGTTGTTGATGACACTTATCCCGATAGGGGGATTGCAGCCATAACAAGTTAATAGGAAATGCATTCATGGTGACTACCTCATGAAGCTGGTTGAGAGAATGTGCAAAGCTGTCATCAAGTCAAAGGGTGGCTCCTTTAAAGAATCTCAAATATAAAATATATTTTGATTAGTTGAACACTTTTTTTGGTTACTACCTGATTCCATATGTGTTATTTCATAGTTTTGATGTCTTCACTATTATTCTACAATGTAGAAAATAATAAAAATAAAGAAAAACCCTTGAATGAGTAGGTGTTCTAAAACATTTGACTGCTACCATGCTACCATATCTGGCACTTCTGTTGACCCCTTCTGTTGACCACTTCTTTTGACCACTTATTTTGACCCCTTCTGTTGACCCCTTCTGTTGACCACTTCTGTTGACCCCTTCTGTTGACCACTTCTTTTGACCACTTCTTTTGACCCCTTCTGTTGACCACTTCTTTTGACCCCTTCTGTTGACCACTTCTGTTGACCACTTCTTTTGACCCCTTCTGTTGACCACTTCTGTTGACCCCTTCTTTTGACCCCTTCTTTTGACCACTTCTGTTGACCCCTTCTGTTGACCACTTCTTTTGACCCCTTCTGTTGACCACTTCTGTTGACCCCTTCTTTTGACCACTTCTTTTGACCACTTCTGTTGACCCCTTCTGTTGACCACTTCTTTTGACCACTTCTTTTGACCCCTTCTGTTGACCACTTCTTTTGACCCCTTCTGTTGACCACTTCTGTTGACCCCTTCTTTTGATCCCTTCTGTTGACCACTTCTGTTGACCCCTTCTTTTGACCCCTTCTGTTGACCACTTCTTTTGACCCCTTCTGTTGACCACTTCTGTTGACCACTTCTGTTGATCACTTCTGTTGACCCCTTCTGTTGACCCTTTCTGTTGACCACTTCTTTTGACCCCTTCTGTTGACCACTTCTGCTGCCCATATAGGGAACTATGTTTGATCAGAGAGGACTGGCACCCTACTGCCCATATAGGGAACTATGTTTGATCAGAGAGGGCTGGCATAGTCTAGCATGCTGTAAACATTGATATGAATGTCAATTTGATCGTGTGTGTGTGTGTGTGTGTGTGTGTGTGTGTGTGTGTGTGTGTGTGTGTGTGTGTGTGTGTGTGTGTGTGTGTGTGTGTGTGTGTGTGTGTGTGTGTGTGTGCGTGTCCGTGTGTGTGCGTGTCTGTGTCTGTGTCTGTGTCTGTGTCTGTGTCTGTGTCTGTGTCTGTGTCTGTGTCTGTGTCTGTGTCTGTGTCTGTGTCTGTGTGTGTGTGTGTGTGTGTGTGTGTGTCTGTGTGTCTGTGTCTGTGTCTGTGTCTGTGTCTGTGTCTGTGTCTGTTTGTGTGTGTGTGTGTGTGTGTGCGTGTCTGTGTCTGTGTGTCTGTGTCTGTGTCTGTGTGTGTCTGTGCGTGTCTGTGCGTGTCTGTGCGTGTCTGTGCGTGTCTGTGCGTGTCTGTGCGTGTCTGTGCGTGTGTGTGCGCGTGTGTGCGCGTGTAGGTTCTATGACACCCCGGTAGTGAAGTCGAGCAGTAGAGAGCTGTGTTACATCATCCTGGCTGGGATCTGTCTGGGCTATCTCTGTACCTTCAGCCTCATCGCCAAGCCCCACGCTGCACACTGTTACCTACAGAGACTGGGGATAGGACTGTCCCCTGCCATGAGCTACTCTGCCCTGGTCACTAAGGTACACACACACACACACACACACACACACACACACACACACACACACACACACACACACACACACACACACACACACACACACACACACACACACACACACACACACACACACAGCTACAATGTCAATGACTGTATTACAGTTGTTGTTGTTGTTCCAGACTAACCATATAGCTGGTATCCTGACTGTGTTGTTGTTGTTCCAGACTAACCATATAGCTGGTATCCTGACTGTGTTGTTGTTGTTGTTGTTGTTGTTGTCCCAGACTAACCGTATAGCTGGTATCATGACTGTGTTGTTGTTGTTCCAGACTAACCATATAGCTGGTATCCTGACTGTGTTGTTGTTGTTGTTGTTGTCCCAGACTAACCATATAGCTGGTATCCTGACTGTGTTGTTGTTGTTGTTGTTGTTGTTGTTGTCCCAGACTAACCATATAGCTGGTATCCTGACTGTGTTGTTGTTGTTGTTGTTGTTGTTGTTGTTCCAGACTAACCATATAGCTGGTATCCTGACTGTGTTGTTGTTGTTGTTGTTGTCCCAGACTAACCATATAGCTGGTATCCTGACTGTGTTGTTGTTGTTGTTGTTGTTGTTGTTGTCCCAGACTAACCATATAGCTGGTATCCTGACTGTGTTGTTGTTGTTGTTGTTGTTGTTGTTGTCCCAGACTAACCAGATAGCTGGTATCCTGACTGTGTTGTTGTTGTTGTTGTTGTTGTCCCAGACTAACCATATAGCTGGTATCCTGACTGTGTTGTGTTGTTGTTGTTGTTGTTGTTGTTGTTGTCCCAGACTAACCATATAGCTGGTATCCTGACTGTGTTGTTGTTGTCCCAGACTAACCATATAGCTGGTATCCTGACTGTGTTGTTGTTGTTGTTGTTGTTGTTGTTGTCCCAGACTAACCATATAGCTGGTATCCTGACTGTGTTGTTGTTGTCCCAGACTAACCCTATAGCTGGTATCCTGACTGTGTTGTTGTTGTTCCAGACTAACCGTATAGCTGGTATCCTGACTGTGTTGTTGTTGTTGTTGTTGTTGTTGTTGTTGTTGTCCCAGACTAACTGTATAGCTGGTATCCTGACTGTGTTATTGTTGTTCCAGACTAACCATATAGCTGGTATCCGGACTGTGTTATTGTTGTTCCAGACTAACCATATAGCTGGTATCCGGACTGTGTTATTGTTGTTCCAGACTAACCATATAGCTGGTATCCTGACTGTGTTGTTGTTGTTGTTGTTGTTCCAGACTAACCATATAGCTGGTATCCTGACTGTTGTTGTTGTTGTTGTTCCAGACTAACTGTATAGCTGGTATCGTGACTGTGTTGTTGTTGTTGTTGTTGTTGTTCCAGACTAGCTGTATAGCTTGTATAGTGACTGTGTTGTTGTTGTTGTTGTTCCAGACTAACTGTATAGCTGGTGTCCTGACTGTTGTTGTTGTTGTTGTTGTTGTTGTTGTTCCAGACTAACTGTATAGCTGGTATCGTGACTGTGTTGTTGTTGTTGTTGTTGTTCCAGACTAACTGTATAGATGGTATCATGACTGTGTTCTTGTTGTTGTTGTTGTTCCAGACTAACTGTATAGCTGGTGTCCTGACTGTTGTTGTTGTTGTTGTTGTTCCAGACTAACCATATAGCTGGTATCCTGACTGTTGTTGTTGTTGTTGTTGTTCCAGACTAACCATATAGCTGGTGTCCTGACTGTTGTTGTTGTTGTTGTTGTTCCAGACTAACCATTTAGCTGGTATCCTGACTGTTGTTGTTGTTGTTGTTGTTCCAGAGTAACTGTATAGCTCGTGTCCTGACTGTTGTTGTTGTTGTTCCAGCTTAACCATTTAGCTGGTATCCTGACTGTTGTTGTTGTTGTTGTTGTTCCAGACTAACCATATAGCTGGTGTCCTGACTGTTGTTGTTGTTGTTGTTGTTCCAGACTAACCATTTAGCTGGTATCCTGACTGTGTTGTTGTTGTTCCAGACTAACTGTATAGCTGGTATCCTGACTGTGTTGTTGTTGTTCCAGACTAACCATATAGCTGGTGTCCTGACTGTTGTTGTTGTTGTTGTTGTTGTTGTTGTTGTTCCAGAGTAACTGTATAGCTCGTGTCCTGACTGTTGTTGTTGTTGTTGTTGTTGTTGTTGTCCCAGACTAACTGTATAGCTGGTATCCTGACTGTGTTGTTGTTGTTCCAGACTAACTGTATAGCTGGTATCCTGACTGTGTTGTTGTTGTTCCAGACTAACCATATAGCTGGTGTCCTGACTGTTGTTGTTGTTGTTGTTGTTGTTGTTGTTGTTCCAGAGTAACTGTATAGCTCGTGTCCTGACTGTTGTTGTTGTTGTTGTTGTTGTTGTTGTTGTTCCAGACTAACTGTATAGCTCGTGTCCTGACTGTTGTTGTTGTTGTTGTTGTTGTTGTTGTTGTTGTCCCAGACTAACCGTATAGCTGGTATCCTGACTGTGTTGTTGTTGTTCCAGACTAACCATATAGCTGGTATCCTGACTGTGTTGTTGTTGTTCCAGACTAACCGTATAGCTGGTATCATGACTGTGTTGTTGTTGTTCCAGACTAACCGTATAGCTGGTATCCTGACTGTGTTGTTGTTGTTCCAGACTAACCATATAGCTGGTGTCCTGACTGTTGTTGTTGTTGTTGTTGTTGTTGTTGTTGTTGTCCCAGACTAACCGTATAGCTGGTATCATGACTGTGTTGTTGTTGTTCCAGACTAACCGTATAGCCCGAATCCTGGCTGGCAGTAAGAAGAAGATCTGTACCAAGAAGCCCAGGTTCATGTCAGCCTGCGCTCAGCTGGTCATCGCCTCCCTACTCATCCTGCTACAACTAGGAATCATAGTAGCTCTGTTCATTATGCAACCACCACAGGTATGAATGGAGAGGAGGTAGGGAAGGAGGGGGAGGGTGGGGGCAGCAGAGGGAGGGAGAGGAGGGGGAGCAGAGGGGGGAGCAGAGGGGGAGCGGAGGGAGGGAGGGAGGGAGGGGGAGCGGAGGGAGGGAGGGAGGGGGAGGGAGGGAGGGAGGGAGGGAGAGGGTGGGGGGAGCAGAGGGAGGGAGAGGAGGGGGAGCGGAGGGAGGGAGAGGAAGGGGGAGCAGAGGGAGGGAGGGAGGGGGAGCGGAGGGAGGGAGAGGAGGGGGAGCGGAGGGAGGGAGAGGAGGGGGAGCGGAGGGAGGGAGGGAGGGGGAGCGGAGGGAGGGAGGGAGGGGGGAGCGGAGGGAGGGAGGGAGGGAGAGGGTGGGGGAGCAGAGGGAGGGAGAGGAGGGGGAGGGAGGGAGGGATACCTAGTCAGTTGTACAACTGAATGCATTCAACTGAGGGGGAATCAGAGGCCTTAGGGAGTCCACATCATCGGCAGGAGAGGAAGGGGAGCAGGGGGGCGAGGGAGGGAGAGGAGGGGGAGCGGAGGGAGGGAGGGAGGGAGGGAGGGAGGGAGAGGGGGGGGGGAGAGGAGAGTGGGAGGGAGGAGGGACGGGGGAACGGAGGGAGCAGGGAGGGAGGGATGGAGGGAGGGAATGGAGTGGGGACATTTCAGAGGGAGGGAGATTTGGAGTTAGCAGAAAGAAAAGACAATGGGGAGCGGAGGGAGGGATTCTCCACCAGGTGATCAGAGGGAGGGATCAGCGAGGGGGATCGGATCTGCAGAGGAGGGGGACTCGGAGGGAGGGAAGGAGGGGGATAACGGACTGCTCATCCTCAGGGAGGGTAGGGAGAGGGTAAGGGACGGAGACACAGACAAACAGAGGAGGGGGAGCAGAGGGACAGACATAGGGAGGCAGATAGGGGATAGGGGGAGACAGACAGACAGACAGACAGGACAGGGACAGAGGGAGGGAGGGAGGGAGACAGACAGGGACGGAGACAGGGAGGGAGAGACACAGAGTGAGCAGAGGGAGGGAGGAAGGGATCGGGGGATACCTAGTCAGTTGTACAACTGAATGCATTCAACTGTACCCCTCTGAATCAGAGGCCTTAGTCGGCGTCCACATCATCGGCCGGAGAGGAAGGGGAGCAGGTGGGCTGGAGGGAGGGAGTGAGGGATGGAGGGAGGTACGGGAGAGGCAGGGAGGAGGGGGACAGAGGAGAGTGGGAGGGAGGAGGGACGGAGGAACAGGGAGCGGAGGGAGGGATGGAGGGACAGACAGACACACACACATTTCACAGAGATTTACAGTTAACAGAAAGCAAAATGACAATGACAGACACACACAGATTGATTCTCCACCAGGTGATCTATGACTACCCCAGTATCAGCGAGGTCCATCTGATCTGCAACCTGACGACACTCGGAGTAGTAACTCCTCTGGGTTATAACGGACTGCTCATCCTCAGCTGTACCTTCTACGCCTTTAAGGTGACTCACACACAGACAAACAGACAGGCAGACAGACATACAGACATACAGGCAGATAGGCAGATAGGCAGACAGACAGACAGACAGACAGACAGACAGACAGACAGACAGACAGACAGACAGACAGACAGACAGACAGACAGACAGACAGACAGACAGAGACAGACAGAGACCCAGAGACACACACACAGAGACACACACACAGAGACACAGACAGACAGACAGACAGACAGACAGACAGACAGACAGACAGACAGAGACACAGAGACACAGAGACACACACACAGAGACACACACACAGAGACACAGACAGACAGACAGACAGACAGACAGACAGACAGACAGACAGACAGACAGAGACACAGAGACACACACACAGACACACACACAGACAGACAGACAGACAGACAGGCAGGCAGACAGACAGACAGACAGACAGACAGACAGACAGACAGACAGACAGACAGACAGACCTCTTCTCCATGGTGATTAGTTCCTCTGTGTCCCTCAGACCCGTAACGTTCCTGCTAACTTCAACGAGGCCAAGTACATCGCCTTCACCATGTACACCACCTGTATCATCTGGCTGGCCTTCGTCCCCATCTACTTCGGCTCCAACTACAAGATCATCACCATGTGTTTCAGTGTTAGTCTCTCTGCTACTGTGGCTCTCTGCTGCATGTTCGCCCCCAAGGTAGGAGACACACACACACACACACACACACACACTTAGATACAGTTGAAGTCGGAAGTTTACATACACCTTAGCCAAACACATTTCATCTCAGTTTTTCACAATTCCTGACATTTATTCCAAATAAAAATGTCCCGTCTTAGGTCAGTTAGAATCACCACTTTTATTTTAAGAATGTGAAATGTCAGAATAATAGAGTGATTTATTTCAGCTTTTATTTCTTTCATCACATTCCCAGTGGGTCAGAAGTTGTAATAAACTCAATTAGTAGTTGGTAGTATTGCCTTTAAGTTGTTTAACTTGGGTCAAACGTTTTGGGTAGCCTTCCACAAGCTTCCCACAATAAGTTGGGTGAATTTTGGCCCATTCCTCCTGAAAGAGCTGGTGGAACTGAGTCAGGTTTGTAGGCCTCCTTGTACGCAAACGCTTTTTCAGTTCTGTCCACAACTATTTCTATAGGATTAAGGTCAGGGCTTTGTGATGGCCACTCCAATACCTTGACTTTGTTGTCCTTAAGCCATTTTGCCACAACTTTGGAAGTATGCTTGGGGTCATTGTCCATTTGGAAGACCCATTTGCGACCAAGCTTTAACTTCCTAACTGATGTCTTGAGATGTTGCTTCAATATATCCACCTAATTTTCCTTCCTCATGATGCCATCTATTTTGTGAAGTGCACCAATCCCTCCTGCAGCAAAGCACCCCAACAACATGATGCTGTCCCCCCCGTGCTTCACGGTTGGGATGGTGTTCTTCGACTTGCAAGCCTCCCCCTTTTTCCTCCAAACACAACGATGGTCATTATGGCCAAACAGTTCTATTTTTGTTTCATCAGACCAGAGGACATTTCTCCAAAAAGTACAATTTTTGTCCCCATGTGCAGTTGCAAACCGTAGTCTGGCTTTTTTATGGCAGTTTTGGAGCAGTGGCTTCTTCCTTGCTGAGCGGCCTTTCAGGTTATGTTGATATAGGACTCATTTTACTGTGATTATAGATACTTTTGTGCCTGTTTCCTCCAGCATCTTCACAAGGTCCTTTGCTGTTGTTCTGGGATTGATTTGCACTTTTCACACCAAAGTACGTTCATCTCTAGGAGACAGAACGCGTCTCCTTCCTGAGCGGTATGACGGCTGCGTGGTCCCATGGTGTTTATACTTGCGTACTATTGTTTGTACAGGTGAACGTGGTACCTTCAGGCATTTGGAAATTGCTCCCAAGGATGAATCAGACTTGTGGAGGTCTATAATTTTTTTCTGAGGTCTTGGCTGATTTCTTTTTGATTTTCCCATGATGTCAAGCAATGAGGCACTGAGTTAGAAGGTCGGCCTTGAAATACATTATCACGATGTACCAAGGTGGGTGGAATCAGGTGCAGAGAGCAGGTTTCAGTGACAGTTTATTCTCCGATGCACAAAAGACGACGGTCAACCCAACACACAGGGTGAATAATAGACCGGAGAATGAAACACAAGGACTCCACCAAATGACATGAAGACAAAAACAATCCCGCACAAAACAAGGGCGGGACAACCTACGACATATAAGGATGCTAATTAACTAAAATACACACAGGTGAAACCAATCAGACAAAACCAACAGACAAACGAAAAAGGGATCGGTGGTAGCTAGTAGGACGGTGACGACGACCGCCGAGCACCGCCAGAACGGGCAGGAGAGCCAACCTCGGCGGAAGTCGTGACATACATCCTCCAATTGACTCAAATTACGTCAATTAGCCTATCAGAAGCTTCTAAAGCCATGACATCATTTTCTGGAATTTTCCAAGCTGTTTAAAGGCACAGTCAACTTAGTGTATGTAAACTTCTGACCCACTGGAATTGTGATGCAGTGAATTATAAGTTAAATAATCTGTCTGTAAGCAACTACTGGAGAAATGACTTGTGTCATGGACAAAGTAGATGTCCCAGGCGACTTGCCAAAACTATAGATTGTTAACAAGAAATTGACCTGATTGTTGATGCCACACATGGTGATTCCATCATGTCAGAGACAGCTTCCCTCCTGGGATGTTTATGCACTTCAGTCTCCAGAGTTTACAGAGAATAAACGATAAACAAAACACATTCAGTGAGCGGCAGTTCTGTGGACAAAACACCTTGTTAATGAGAGAGATCAGAGGACAATGTCCAGACTCATTCAAACTAACAGAAAGGCCACAAACGCTCAAATAACAGCTGTTTAAAACAGTGGTGTGCAGAGGGGCATCTCTTAACGTACAACACCGTGAATAATTCAGGCTGCTGTGGAGGCAAAATGGGGTCCTACCCAGTACCAGATAGGTGTACCTAATAAAGTGTTCAGTCAAGTCTGAAAACATGGTCTGGAAAAGTGGTACATGGGACCCTAGAAACAGTGTCTGATAAAGAATGATGATTAAATATTACATCCATAGATAATGTCGTCCGATTGGTTCATGTTCCACGGTAATTGGTGTCAACGGATCTCGTTATCCTGAAACCTTCATGATCTAAACATGGAATATTGTTCGTCAGTTTCCATAAAACTATACATTATTAAGAGTAACGCAACAGTCACTTATCATTTTGAGCAGTTGTATCAATTGATAGTTAGAACATTGTAATGAAAAGAATAGACAGTCAACTGAGATGTAATGTATGAACTGCATTTTGAAATGGTAAATCTTTGATATTAAGTTGTGCCATTTTGAACAGGTGATTTTAGATCAATAAATAAATTATCTTAGCTTTATGTGTACTGTATCCAAGCAATTGGAAAAAGTGTTAAGAGTTTTGAAAAAATTTGCATTTTCGTCATTGGTTGTGAGTTTTGTGTCTCGAGTTTTGAAAAATGACATCAAGGTACTGAAATTAGTGCCAAAGTAAAAAATTGTAAAAAATCTGTAGTATGTCAAAGTTCCCGAATGTTGTACTTAATTAGCCAACAATACGAAGTATACGAGAGAACACTATTTCCGTGCTTTTAGGGCCCATAATGCAATTCTTCAGAAAATGGCCGTGGCTTTACAAGGTTTTCAGATTTAAAGAAAATGGAGGACAATATGCAGCCGATGTCCGACGTGGAGCGGATACTAATTAATTGCTTTAACTAATTATGGCAAAGAGTCCTGATCTTAGAGAGCCTTTTCATGTCTCTATTTGGTTTGGTCAGGGTGTGATTTGGGTGGGCATTCTATGTTCTGATTTCTATGTTTTGTGTTTCTATGTTTTGGCTGGGTGTGGTTCTCAATCAGGGACAGCTGTCTATCGTTGTCTCTGATTGGGAACCATACTTAGGCAGGCTTTTGTTATTGTGGGAAGTTGTCTTTGTTAGGGGCACTACAGCCCTCGTAAGCGTCACGGTCGTTTCTTTGGTTCTCGTTTTGTTGGAGACATTTATATAAATAAATTAATGTCGACCACGATGCGCTTTGGTCCACTTCTTCGGACGACCGGCACACAAATGTTAAGAAAATGTTGAGAAATGTAATAAAGTAATGCATTTTCAAATAAATTAAATGTTGAGAAATGTAATAAAGTAATGCATTTTCAAATAAATTAAATGTTGAGAAATGTAATAAAGTAATGCATTTTCAAATAAATTAAATGTTGAGAAATGTAATAAAGTAATGCATTTTCAAATAAATTGGCTGACAATTAGTTAGTTATTTTCAAATAAATTACGCATGTCATATCCTTAATGTAAACTATCCTTACAAACCGCAGAGCATCTCATTACAGCTGTACTGGTATGTTAGCTAGCTACCTAACTTCAGTTGGCTACTAATACATTGAACTTGCCAGTATATTAACTATATGCTATCTAACTAACTACCCAACGTTTATTGACTTGGTTATTCACCTCATTCTTACCTCAGTGGTATACTCGTTGTGCGTTCCCAATGGACGTCGATAATTCTGGCTATCTACTCTGATTTCAGAGCCGACACGTCTGAGTGTGACAGAATAACTGATGAATTTGCAAACGCTCAGTAAAAGTTGGCAAAAAAAAGCGTAATAATATTGATGCGCTCCGAGAGTGAAACGCTCTGAATTTACAAACCAACAATCTGACAACATCTGGATTTACCACTCTGCCACTCCAGATTGAATTTACGAACACACCCACAATCGGAAAATGTCTAGCTAGTCTTTTGTTATGCTAACAAGCTAGCAAGAGGTTGCATAGCAACAACATCAACTTCTGGTAGACAGGCGAAGCGCTGGTACGCTCAACTGAAAGGATACCGTTCAGATACAGTATACTAAAATGAATTAATAGTATATAATATGTTGTATAAACTATGTTAGTATGGGTACTCATTAAGTATGTAGTATACAGTGTGTTAGTATAAGTACTCATTAAGTATGTAGTATACAGTATGTTAGTATGGGTACTCATTAAGTATGTAGTATACAGTATGTTAGTATAGGTACTCATTAAGTATGTAGTATACAGTATATGTTAGTATAGGTACTCATTAAGTATGTAGTATACAGTATGTTGGTATGGGCACTCATTAAGTATGTAGTATACAGTATGTTGGTATGGGTACTCATTAAGTATGTAGTATACAGTATGTTGGTATGGGTACTCATTATGTAGTATACAGTATGTTGGTATGGGTACTCATTAAGTATGTAGTATACAGTATGTTGGTATGGGTACTCATTAAGTATGTAGTATACAGTATGTTGGTATGGGTACTCATTAAGTATGTAGTATACAGTATGTTGGTATGGGTACTCATTATGTAGTATACAGTATGTTGGTATGGGTACTCATTAAGTATGTAGTATACAGTATGTTAGTATAGGTACTCATTAAGTATGTAGTATACAGTATGTTGGTATGGGTACTCATTAAGTATGTAGTATACAGTATGTTGGTATGGGTACTCATTAAGTATATAGTATACAGTATATGTTAGTATAGGTACTCATTACGTATGTAGTATACAGTATGTTGGTATGGGCACTCATTAAGTATGTAGTATACAGTATGTTGGTATGGGTACTCATTAAGTATGTAGTATACAGTATGTTGGTATGGGTACTCATTATGTAGTATACAGTATGTTGGTATGGGTACTCATTAAGTATGTAGTATACAGTATGTTGGTATGGGTACTCATTAAGTATGTAGTATACAGTATGTTGGTATGGGTACTCATTATGTAGTATACAGTATGTTGGTATGGGTACTCATTAAGTATGTAGTATACAGTATGTTAGTATAGGTACTCATTAAGTATGTAGTATACAGTATGTTGGTATGGGTACTCATTAAGTATGTAGTATACAGTATGTTGGTATGGGTATTCGGACACAGATTTAAACAGCATGTACACATACTGATACAGCATTTACACAACTTAGACAGCATTTACACAACTTAGACAGCATTTACACAACTTAGACAGCATTTACACACACTAAGACAGCATTTACACAACTTAGACAGCATTTACACACACTAAGACAGCATTTACACACACTAAGACAGCATTTACACGTTAAAAAACATACACAGAAGTATTACTGCTAATGAATGATGTGATTACTTTTTATCTCTTCTCTCTCTCTCTGTGTGTGTGTCTTCCCCAGGTATACATCATGCTGGCAAAACCGGAGAAGAACGTACGGAGTGCCTTCACCACCTCTACCCAGGTCCGTATGCATGTAGGGGATGCCAAGACAGCCGCTAACGCTGCCAAACCCAAGACCATGGCTGGACTCTTCAGAAGGAAGGGGTCTGAAGACAACCTCAGGTACCGTAAGGGTCAGGGGTTAGAGGTTAGGAGCCGAGTCAAAGAGCATGGCGGGCCTGTTCAGATGACATCTGGATCTGGGTGGGACTGTGTCAGGTACTGAAGTCAGTTAGGATTTAGGGGGTTAAAGGTCAGAGTATATCAGGTACTGGAGTCAGTTAGGATTTAGGGGGTTAAAGGTCAGAGTATATCAGGTACTGGAGTCAGTTAGGATTTAGGGGGTTAATGGTCAGAGTATATCAGGTACTGGAGTCAGTTAGGATTTAGGGGGTTAAAGGTCAGAGTATATCAGGTACTGGAGTCAGTTAGGATTTAAGGGGTTAAAGGTCAGAGTATATCAGGTACTGGAGTCAGTTAGGATTTAGGGGGTTAATGGTCAGAGTATATCAGGTACTGGAGTCAGTTAGGATTTAGGGGTTAAAGGTCAGAGTATATCAGGTACTGGAGTCAGTTAGGATTTAAGGGGTTAAAGGTCAGAGTATATCAGGTACTGGAGTCATTTAGGATTTAGGGGGTCAAAGGTCAGAGTATATCAGGTACTGGAGTCAGTTAGGATTTAGGGGTTAGAGGTCAGAGTATTTCAGATACTGGGGCCAGTTAGGATTTAGGGGGTTAAAGGTCAGAGTAAAACATTTCCCCAAAAATTACCTTTCAAGATGCATACAGACACTACCATCTCAGTTCACCCTCTAGTTCTCCCTGCAGCTCCAACAAGAAGTCAGGCAAAGAGGTCAGGGGTTAGAGGTCAGGGGTTAGCAGTCAAATATTTAACCCTGTTGTATTTTGTCATCCCCCTCCCAGCTCCAACGGTAAGTCAGTAAGGTTAGGGGTTAGAGGTCAGTTAGGTATTAAACCCTGTTGTATTATGTCATCCCCCTCCCAGCTCCAACGGCAAGTCAGTAAGGTTAGGGGTTAGAGGTTAGAGGTCAGTTAGGTATTAAACCCTGTTGTATTATGTCATCCCCTCCCAGCTCCAACGGCAAGTCAGTAAGGTTAGGGGTTAGAGGTTAGAGGTCAGTTAGGTATTAAACCCTGTTGTATTATGTCATCCCCTCCCAGCTCCAACGGTAAGTCAGTAAGTCATCCCCTCCCAGTTAAGTCAGGGTTAGAGGTTAGAGGTCAGTTAGGTATTAAACCCTGTTGTATTATGTCATCCCCTCCCAGCTCCAACGGTAAGTCAGTAAGGTTAGGGGTTAGAGGTTAGAGGTCAGTTAGGTATTAAACCCTGTTGTATTATGTCATCCCCTCCCAGCTCCAACAGTAAGTCAGTAAGGTTAGGGGTTAGAGGTTAGAGGTCAGTTAGGTATTAAACCCTGTTGTATTATGTCATCCCCCTCCCAGCTCCAACGGTAAGTCAGTAAGGTTAGGGGTTAGAGGTTAGAGGTCAGTTAGGTATTAAACCCTGTTGTATTATGTCATCCCCTCCCAGCTCCAACGGTAAGTCAGTAAGGTTAGGGGTTAGAGGTTAGAGGTCAGTTAGGTATTAAACCCTGTTGTATTATGTCATCCCCCTCCCAGCTCCAACGGTAAGTCAGTAAGGTTAGGGGTTAGAGGTTAGAGGTCAGTTAGGTATTAAACCCTGTTGTATTATGTCATCCCCCTCCCAGCTCCAACGGTAAGTAAGGTTAGGGGTTAGAGGTTAGAGGTCAGTAAGGTTAGGGGTTAGAGGTTAGAGGTCAGTTAGGTATTAAACCCTGTTGTATTATGTCATCCCCTCCCAGCTCCAACGGTAAGTCAGTAAGGTTAGGGGTTAGAGGTTAGAGGTCAGTTAGGTATTAAACCCTGTTGTATTATGTCATCCCCTCCCAGCTCCAACGGTAAGTCGGTAAGGTTAGAGGTTAGAGGTCAGTTAGGTATTAAACCCTGGTTTATGTCATCCCCTCCCAGCTCCAACGTCAGTTAGGTATTAAACCCTGTTGTATTATGTCATCCCCTCCCAGCTCCAACGGTAAGTCAGTAAGGTTAGGGGTTAGAGGTTAGAGGTCAGTTAGGTATTAAACCCTGTTGTATTATGTCATCCCCTCCCAGCTCCAACGGTAAGTCAGTAAGGTTAGAGGTTAGAGGTCAGTTAGGTATTAAACCCTGTTGTATTATGTCATCCCCTCCCAGCTCCAACGGTAAGTCAGTAAGGTTAGAGGTTAGAGGTCAGTTAGGTATTAAACCCTGTTGTATTATGTCATCCCCTCCCAGCTCCAACGGTAAGTCAGTAAGGTTAGGGGTTAGAGGTTAGAGGTCAGTTAGGTATTAAACCCTGTTGTATTATGTCATCCCCTCCCAGCTCCAACGGTAAGTCGGTGTCGTGGTCTCAGAATGAGCGCAGCGGCTACAGACCCACCCTGTGGAAGAGGATCTCTATCCACATCAAGAAGAAGGAGGAGGTCAACCAGACAGCCATCATTAAGCCCTTCTCTAAGGGGGCGGGCACCCCCGACCTCGCCCCCGCCACGCCCCAACTTGGGGACAGGGGGGTCTATGATGAACCTCAGGGGGCACAGCATTACCCCACTGGAACCTACCCTTGTCCTCCCTCGCCTCATGTTGGAGCATACCGCCGTTGTCCCTCCTCACCCTCCCCACTAGCCCTGCCCACCGTCAGCCAAAGGGTGGGAGGCTTCCACCCCTGCCCTTCCTCGCCTCACGCTGGAACCTACCACCCATGTCCCCTCCGGGGGGCTCAGGGGTCCCAGGACGGAGGGGAGATCAGGGCTCTGCCATCCTACATGACAGAGAGGCCTCAGACAAGGGTGTATGGTGGGGTGGGCAAGATGGGGGGGTGGTGGAAGGGGTGTAGGTATGGGGGGCATAGGTGATATTGGTGGTGGTGGTAGGGGTGATGGTGGTAAGGGTGTAGGTATGGGGGGCATTGGTGATATTGGTAGGGGTGTAGGTATGGGGGGCATTGGTGATATTGGTGGTGGGGTTGGTGTGGGTGATTTAGACATGGGTAAAGGTGTTGGTGGTATAGGTGACAGGGGTATTGGTGTGGGCACGGTGGGCAGTCAGCCCCAGGGCTCCAACATCATGGATCAGATTAGCTGTGTGGTGAACCGTTTCACCGCCAATATCAGCCAGCTCAACAACATGATGCTCCCTGGGTCGCCACCGGAGGGAGCTGACCCCCCTCCTCCGGGTCCAGGCCTTACCCCCGCCCCATGCCCTCCTCCCTACATCCTACCCCGCACCCGACAGCCAAATACCACAGTCACCACCTACGCTGAAGTAGCAGCCATCGCCGCCTCTAACCATGGCAACCCCCGGGTGGGCGGGTCGGTCGGTGTGGTCTATGGTCCTGGGGGCGGTGTGTGTGGTACTGCAGCGGTGAGAACCACAGAGCTGCTGGAGGAGCTTGTTGCTCTGGCCCCTCCTTCCCCATTTAGAGACTCCTCCCTGGAGTCTCCTAGCGCCACGCCCCCCTCCCTGACCTCGGAGTATGCCCTGGGTGAGCCCTGTCCCCCGGGGAAATATGACAGACTGATGCTACGGCACTACAGCCAGAGCTCCTCCTCCCTGTAAACTCCTCCTCCACTTCTTCCTCTTCCCTCTAAACTCCTCCTCCTCTTCCCTGTAAACTCCTCCTCCACTTCTTCCTCTTCCCTCTAAACTCCTCCTCCTCTTCCCTGTAAACTCCTCCTCCACTTCTTCCTCTTCCCTGTAAACTCCTCCTCCTCTTCCCTGTAAACTCCTCCTCCACTTCTCCTCTTCCCTCTAAACTCCTCCTCCACTTCTTCCTCTTCCCTCTAAACTCCTCCTCCTCTTCCCTGTAAACTCCTCCTCCTCTTCCTCCCCTTCCCTGTAAACTCCCCCCCCTCCCCTTCCCTGTAAACTCCCCCCTCCTCTACTAGAGATGTGTTCTGTGGAATAAGAGGTCAGAATATGAAGTTTTGCATTTGGAGATTTAGTTGTGCACAGTTGGAGAAACAGGAAATGAGAGGAGAGCTGTACAACAGTGCTGGATGAGCTACACAATATTTACTCAACTTTATTTCCTTTCCTTGGATAAGAGCCATAGTTTCTCCCCCCTGAGAGTGTTGGGGGACGCCAGGAGGAGAGACAGGGGGAGGGCCTCAGGACCCCAGTACAGCCACATTAGAGACTGAAGGGGCCTCAGGACCCCAGTACAGCCACATTAGAGACTGAAGGGGCCTCAGGACCCCAGGACAGCCACATTAGAGACTGAAGGGGCCTCAGGACCCCAGTACAGCCACATTAGAGACTGAAGGGGCCTCAGGACCCCAGGACAGCCACATTAAAGGGCCTCAGGACCCCAGTACAGCCACATTAGAGACTGAAGGGGCCTCAGGACCCCAGTACAGCCACATTAAAGGGCCTCAGGACCCCAGTACAGCCACATTAAAGGGCCTCAGGACCCCAGTACAGCCACATTAGAGACTGAAGGGGCCTCAGGACCCCAGTACAGCCACATTAAAGGGCCTCAGGACCCCAGTACAGCCACATTAAAGGGCCTCAGGACCCCAGTACAGCCACATTAGAGACTGAAGGGGCCTCAGGACCCCAGTACAGCCACATTAAAGGGCCTCCGGACCCCAGTACAGCCACATTAAAGGGCCTCCGGACCCCAGTACAGCCACATTAAAGGGCCTCAGGACCCCAGTACTGCCACATTAGAGACTGAAGGGGCCTCCGGACCCCAGTACAGCCACATTAGAGACTGAAGGGGCCTCAGGACCCCAGGACAGCCACATTAGAGACTGAAGGGGCCTCAGGACCCCAGGACAGCCACATTAAAGGGCCTCAGGACCCCAGTACAGCCACATTAGAGACTGAAGGGGCCTCAGGACCCCAGTACAGCCACATTAAAGGGCCTCAGGACCCCAGTACAGCCACATTAAAGGGCCTCAGGACCCCAGTACAGCCACATTAGAGACTGAAGGGGCCTCAGGACCCCAGTACAGCCACATTAAAGGGCCTCAGGACCCCAGGACAGCCACATTAAAGGGCCTCAGGACCCCAGTACAGCCACATTAGAGACTGAAGGGGCCTCAGGACCCCAGTACAGCCACATTAGAGACTGAAGGGGCCTCAGGACCCCAGTACAGCCACATTAAGACTGAAGGGGCCTCAGGACCCCAGTACAGCCACATTAGAGACTGAAGGGGCCTCAGGACCCCAGTACAGCCACATTAGAGACTGAAGGGGCCTCAGGACCCCAGTACAGCCACATTAGAGACTGAAGGGGCCTCAGGACCCCAGTACAGCCACATTAGAGACTGAAGGGGCCTCAGGACCCCAGTACAGCCACATTAGAGACTGAAGGGGCCTCAGGACCCCAGTACAGCCACATTAGAGACTGAAGGGGCCTCAGGACCCCAGTACAGCCACATTAGAGACTGAAGGGGCCTCAGGACCCCAGTACAGCCACATTAGAGACTGAAGGGGCCTCCGGACCCCAGTACAGCCACATTAGAGACTGAAGGGGCCTCAGGACCCCAGTACAGCCACATTAAAGGGCCTCAGGACCCCAGTACAGCCACATTAGAGACTGAAGGGGCCTCAGGACCCCAGTACAGCCACATTAAAGGGCCTCAGGACCCCAGTACAGCCACATTAGAGACTGAAGGGGCCTCAGGACCCCAGTACAGCCACATTAAAGGGCCTCAGGACCCCAGGACAGCCACATTAAAGGGCCTCAGGACCCCAGTACAGCCACATTAGAGACTGAAGGGGCCTCAGGACCCCAGGACAGCCACATTAAGGGGCCTCAGGACCCCAGTACAGCCACATTAAAGGGTCTCAGGACCCCAGTACAGCCACATTAGAGACTGAAGGGGCCTCAGGACCCCAGTACAGCCACATTAAAGGACCTCAGGACCCCAGAAGGGGCCTCAGGACCCCAGTACAGCCACATTAGAGACTGAAGGGGCCTCAGGACCCCAGTACAGCCACATTAGAGACTGAAGGGGCCTCAGGACCCCAGTACAGCCACATTAAGACTGAAGGGGCCTCAGGACCCCAGTACAGCCACATTAGAGACTGAAGGGGCCTCAGGACCCCAGGACAGCCACATTAAAGGGCCTCAGGACCCCAGTACAGCCACATTAAAGGGCCTCAGGACCCCAGTACAGCCACATTAAAGACTGACTGGCTGACTGACCCCAGGCTGACTGCCTGACTGAAACTGACTGGCTGGCTGGCTGACCCCAGAACACCTGACAAATCAACAAAGTTTCTGAGACCACAGATGGACAGACACAACATGTGGATTGTAACAGTTCAGGCTCAGGTCCCCAGGTTAAGGCATGTGTCCACATTACAGCTGGCCAGTCAGGACCCACTATGCCAGTGGCACCTACATTACAACCTCGTCCAATCAGAGGTCACTTCACCAGACTCACTGCCTCCCGATAGGCAATGACTGGACCTATTCCTGTTCAGCCACATTTTAGTCCCTGCCCAAAACAGTGACACTTCTTTCAGTGGAAATCACTTCCCAGACAAAACCCACATTAAACAGATCAATTCCTGGCAGTAACACAACAACGTGACAATGTGGGAGGAATACCAGAGCAGGGCTGACCACTGCCCCCGCCTGATAACTGACTTCTAGGACTCCTCCCCCGGCCTGAAAACTCTTCTAGGACTCCTCCCCCAGCCTGAATAACTTTCTGAGAGACAGATGGACCTGAATAACTCTTCTAGGACTGTCCCAGTGAATAACTCTTCTAGGACTCCTCCCCCAGCCTGAATAACATCTTCTGGACTCCTCCCCGGCCTGAATAACTCTTCTAGGACAGTCCCAGGAGAATAACTCTTCAGGACTCCTCCCCCACCTGAATAACTCTTCTAGGACTCTCCCCCAGCCTGAATAACTCTTCTAGGACTCCTCCTCCAGCCTGAATAACTCTTCCATGACTCCTCCCCCAGCCTGGATAACTCTTCTTCCTCCCCCAGCCTTTTAGTCCCTGCCCAAAACAGTGACACTTCTTTCAGTGGAAATCCTTCCCAGCAAAACCCCTGGATAAGTCTTCTGGGACTCCTCCCAACCTGGATAACTCTTCTAGGACTCCTCCCCCGCCTGGTTAACTCTTCTAGGACTCCTCCCCCAGCCTGAATAACTCTTCTGTCTCCTCCCCCAGCCTGGTTAAGTCTTCTAGGACTCCTCCCCCAGCCTGAATAACTCTTCTAGGACTCCTCCCCCAGCCTGAATAAGTCTTCTGGGACTCCTCCCCGGCCTGAATAACTCTTCTAGGACTCCTCCCCAGCCTGGTTAACTCTTCTAGGACTCCTCCCCAGCCTGAGCAACTCTTCTGTCTCCTCCCCCAGCCTGGTTAACTCTTCTAGGACTCCTCCCCCAGCCTGGTTAACCTGAATAAGCCTCTTCCAGAACTAAATCAGACTCCTCCCCCAGCCTGGATAACTCTTCTAGGACTCCTCCCCCAGCCTGGATAACTCTTCTAGAACTCCTCCCCCAGCCTGAATAACTCTTCTAGGACTCCTCCCCCAGCCTGGATAAGTCTTCTGGGACTCCTCCCCCGGCCTGGATAACTCTTCTAGGACTCCTCCCCCAGCCTGGTTAACTCTTCTAGGACTCCTCCCCCAGCCTGAGCAACTCTATGTCTCCTCCCCCAGCCTGGTTAGCTCTTCTAGGACTCCTCCCCCAGCCTGGTTAACTTTTCTAGGACGCCTCCCCAGCCTGCTTAACTAAATCAGAACTAAATCAGGACTCCTCCCCCAGCCTGGATAACTCTTCTAGGACTCCTCCCCAGCCTGGATAACTCTTCTCCCTCCCCAGCCTGGATAACTCTTCTAGGACTCCTCCCCCAGCCTTCTGGGACTCCGCCCCCATAAACTCTTCTAGAACTCCTCCCCCAGCCTGGATAAGTCTTCTAGGACTCCTCCCCCAGCCTGAGCAACTCTATGATAACTCTTCTAGGACTCCTCCCCCAGCCTGGTTAACTCTTCTAGGACTCCTCCCCCAGCCTGAGTAACTCTATGTCTCCTCCCCCAGCCTGGTTAGCTCTTCTAGGACTCCTCCCCCAGCCTGGTTAACTCTTCTAGGACGCCTCCCCAGCCTGCTTAACTAAATCAGAACAGCATAAAAACTATTTACAGAAACATACAAAACACTTCTACCACTACTACTACTGCTCCTACTACTACTGTTACTACTACTACTACTACTGTTACTACTACTACTACTGTTACTACTACTGTTACTACAACTACTCTTACTACTACTACTACTACTATTACAACTACTATTACAACTACTATTACTACTACTACTACTACTACTACTACTACTACTACTACTACTACTACCACCACTTTTACTACTACTACCACCACTGTCACTACTACTACTACTACTACTACTACTACTACTACTCCTACTACTACTACTACTACCACTACTACTACTACTACTACTACTACTACTCCTACTCCTACTCCTACTACTACTACAACCACTTTTACTACTACTACCACCACTGTTACTACTACTACTACTACCGTTACTACTGCTACTACTACTACAACTACTGGTACTACTACTACTGTTACTACTACTAATATGTTACTACTACTACTACTACTACTACTACTACTACTACTACTACTGTTACTATTACTACTACCACCACTGTTACTACTACCTTCACTGTTACTACTACTACTACTACTGTTACTACTACTACTTTTACTACTACTGTCACTAGTACTACTACTGTCACTACTACTACTACTACTATTGTTACTACTACTACTACTACTACTACTGTCACTACTACTACTACTACTACTACTGTTACTACAACTACTCTTACTACTACTACTACTACTGTTACTACTACTGTTACTACAACTACTCTTACTACTACTACTACTACTGTTACTACTACTACTACTACTATTATTACTACTACTACTACTGCTGTTACTACTACTACTACTACTACTGTCACTACTACTACTACTACTGTTACTACTACTACTGTTACTACTACTACTCTTACTACTACTACTACTACTGTTGTTGCTACTAATACTACTGCTGCTACTACTATTATTACTACTGCTGCTACTGTTGCTGCTGCTACTGCTGCTGCTGCTGCTGCTGTTGCTGCTGCTGCTGCTGCTGCTGCTGCTGCTGCTGCTGCTGCTACTCCTGCTGCAACTATTGCTGCTGCTGTTGCTGCTGCTGCTGCTGCTACTGCTGCCACCACTTTTACTACTGCTGCCACCACTGTTGCTGCTGCTGCTGCTGCTGCTGCTGCTGCTGCTGCTACTGCTACTGCTGCTACTACTACTACTACCACCACTTTACTACTGCTGCCACCACTGTTACTGCTGCAACTGCTGGTACTGCTGGTGCTGCTACTGCTGTTACTGCTGCTGCCATTACTACTACTACTACTGCTACTACTGCTGCTGTTGCTGTTACTGCTACTACCACCACTGTTACTGCTACTACTACTGTCACTACTACTGCTACTACTACTACTACTACTGTTACTACTACTGTTACTACTACTACTACTACTACTACTGTTACTACTACTACTACTACTACTACTCCTACTACTACTATTACAACTACTATTACAACTACTATTACTACTACTACTACTACTACTACTACTACTACTACCACCACTTTTACTACTACTACCACCACTGTCACTACTACTACTACTACTACTACTACTACTACTACTCCTACTACTACTACTACTACCACTACTACTACTACTACTACTACTACTCCTACTCCTACTACTACTACTACCACTTTTACTACTACTACCACCACTGTTACTACTACTACTACTACCGTTACTACTGCTACTACTACTACAACTACTGGTACTACTACTACTGTTACTACTACTAATACCGTTACTACTACTATTACTACTACTACTACTACTACTACTACTACTTCTACTACTACTACTGTTACTATTACTACTACCACCACTGTTACTACTACCTTCACTGTTACTACCACTACTACTACTGTTACTACTACTACTTTTACTACTACTGTCACTAGTACTACTACTGTCACTACTACTACTACTACTATTGTTACTACTACTACTACTACTACTACTGTCACTACTACTACTACTATTGTTACTACTACTACTACTACTACTACTACTGTCACTACTACTACTACTACTATTGTTACTACTACTACTACTACTACTACTACTACTACTGTCACTACTACTACTACTACTGTCACTACTACTACTACTGTTAATACTGTTACTACTACTACTATTACTACTACTAATACTACTACTGTTACTACTACTACTACTAATCATGTTACTACTAATACTGCCATTTCTACTACTACTATTACTATTGTTACTACTGCTACTACTATTAGTAATAGTAACAGTGCAATAGTAGAAATGGTAGTATTGGTAGTAGTAACAGTATTAGTAGCAGTAGTAGTAGTAGTAACAGTAGTAGTAACAGTAGTAGTAGTAACAGTAGTACCAGTAGCAGTAGTAATGGAAGTATCAGTAGTAGTAGTAACAGTAACAGCAGTAGTAGTAGCAGTAGTAATAGTAATAGTAGTAGTAACAGTGGTAGTACCAGTAGTAGTAGTAGCAGTAGCAGTAGTAGCAGAGGTAACGGTAGTAGTAGTAACAGTAGTTGTAGTACCAGTAGTAGTAGTAGTAATAGTAGTAGTAGTAGTAGTAACGGTAGTAGTAGTAACAGTAGTTGTAGTACCAGTAGTAGTAGTAGTAGTAGGAGTAGTAGTAGTAGCAGTAGTAGTAGTAGTAGTAGTAACGGTAGTAGTAGTAACAGTAGTTGTAGTACCAGTAGTAGTAGTAGTAGTAGTAGTAGTAGTAGTAGTAACAGTAGTAGTAGTAGTAGTAGTAGTAACGGTAGTAGTAGTAACAGTAGTTGTAGTACCAGTAGTACCAGTAGTTGTAGTAGTAGTAGTAACAGTTGTACCAGTAGTTGTAGTAGTAGTAGCAGTAGTAGTTGTAGTAGTAGTTGTAGTAGTAGTAGTAGTAACAGTAGTAGTAGTTCCAGTTGTACCAGTAGTTGTAGTAGTAGTTGTAGTAGTAACAGTATTTGTAGTACCAGCAGTTCCAGTAGTTGTAGTACACCTTTAAGGTATGTTATTAAAGTAGTTGTCCAGTGTTTCCAGATTTCTCTGAAATATGACCTTTAACTATCTACAATATGAGTGAAGTTTTCTTTCCAAAAATTGTACTTAAGTTTGTTAAAAAACAGCGTTTCTTTGTTTGAATGGTGTGGGTGTATACCCAACAACAGAATGGTGTGGGTTTATACCCCAACAACAGAATGGTGTGGTTTTATACCCCAACAACAGAATGGTGTGGGTTTATGCCCCAACAACAGAATGGTGTGGGTTTATACCCCAACAACAGAATGGTGTGGGTTTATACCCCAACAACAGAATGGTGTGGTTTTATACCCCAACAACAGAATGGTGTGGGTTTATACCCCAACAACAGAATGGTGTGGTTTTATACCCCAACAACAGAATGGTGTGGGTTTATACCCCACCAACAGAATGGTGTGGGTTTATACCCCACCAACAGAATGGTGTGGGTTTATACCCCAACAACAGAATGGTGTGGGTTTATACCCCAACAACAGAATGGTGTGGGTTTATACCCCAACAACAGAATGGTGTGGGTTTATACCCCAACAACAGAATGGTGTGGGTTTATACCGATCAATAAAGATTCATGTTCATGTCAAGTAAACAAACCATATTACATTTAAAAACTTTGCTAACAAAATAGATCAGTTGTTGTATCACTTGCAATGGCACAAGCTGAGAAAGAAATGTAATTGATTATCTTTTTAATTTGACTGGCCTGATGCCACCTGAACAGTAACAGGTTGAATCCTAATGTAATGCTGGTTCTCTAGAGTTGACTAACTAGATTTAGTTATCTGAATGTACATCATTATTATTATTGTTAACTAGTTACTATGAGGCTGCCTCCCAAGTGGCACCATGTTCCCTATAGGAGGAAGCTACTTCAGGCCCCCATAGTGGGAGGCAGCCTCGTCAGTTGGTGTAGACAAATACAACATTCAGGATGTGGTATGAACTTGAACCACAATACTCTACCTGCTCATACCATCACACACACACACACATACACACGCGACATGTTATGTGATTCTCTGTGATTGGCTGACTACCTCGATGTGCTTCAGATCTGCATGTTGACAATACTGTTTTGTAAAAGAAGTGACTCGTATTTTATATAGAAAGGGAACAATTCTGGCGATTTGGCTTTTTTTTGTTGTCATATCTTGTAATATGGCAAATTGTTTAACTTTGTTTGAAGCATGTTGTAATATATTAAGAATATGATAGAAATGTGCCAATAGGACAGCTTTGAAAAATGTATTGGTTTTATTCTAATCTTTTTCCATTTGGAAATGATTTTATATGTAGGCCTACATATGTAGGATCTTAATTTGATCACTCTGTTGCAGGATAACTTTCCCTAAAATGTGTAAGGTATTTGAGGTTTTAAAAAGGCTTCAGAAGTTTGTGATTTCCACTTTTAAATTTCAGACTTGATTTTCACCCTTACGAAAAATGTATCATCCTCTTCAAAAATGTACATGAATTATAATCCACATAATCATCCACATTTCCTGTTGCAAAAAAAATAACTGGGTCAAATTAAGATCCTGCATCTGTAGTCAGTTGGTACGGACTTTGATAGCAATAGCCACGAATGCTACAGTATTTTGGCCTACTGTGTATTACACATAGTCCTGGCATCTGTTCCAGCATGGAGCAAACGGCTAGTTCAAATCTCCTCCCTCGTCCAGTGGTTCTGTTTACCAGAGCAGAGAGGATGTTTATTAGCCTGAGTGCCAGATCTGTTTGTTGCTGTCGTGTTAGTTTGAAGGGTGAGCAGTGGCGTCGGTAAAGCACAAACTGATCCGGGACCTCAGGCTTACCTGTGGATATGCAGTATGTTCCAATAATCAATGATCGATGATAATCAATGATCACTCTCATATCAACTCTGAGGACGTGTACGGTTACAGAACATACAGGATGTTTATATTCTAATTTCGATACTAATCAATATGTTATAATTAATAATCCGTATTGGATCTGAGTGATACCTGGTGGTCTTATCAATGTGTGCATGCTGATCTGTGCCAATAGCAGATATCCTAGAAACTTGTTTGGATAATAACATGTCTGTATCATTATTTTATAAAGTTTATTAGAGATCTCTTATCTCTTTTTCTGTCTCTCTGCCTTTCTGACAACAGACCTTTATAACAGGGTTCCCCAACAGGTGGTTTTATTTGGCCCACGGGTGGTTTCATTTGGCCCACGGGTGGTTTCATTTGGCCCACGGGTGGTTTCATTTGGCCTGCGGGTGGTTTGATTAGGCCTGTGGGTGGTTTTATTAGGCCTGCGGGTGGTTTGATTAGGCCTGCGGGTGGTTTTATTAGGCCTGCGGGTGGTTTTATTAGGCCCACGGGTGGTTTCATTTGGCCTGCGGGTGGTTTGATTAGGCCTGTGGGTGGTTTTATTAGGCCTGCGGGTGGTTTTATTAGGCCTGCGGGTGGTTTGATTAGGCCTGCGGGTGGTTTTATTAGGCCTGCGGGTGGTTTTATTAGGCCTGCGGGTGGTTTTATTAGGCCTGCGGGTGGTTTCATTTGGCCCACGGGTGGTTTCATTTGGCCCACGGGTGGTTTCATTTGGCCCACGGGTGGTTTTATTTGGCCTGCGGGTGGTTTCATTTGGCCCGGGGGTGGTTTTATTTGGCCCGGGGTGGTTTTATTTGGCCTGCGGGTGGTTTTATTTGGCCTGCGGGTGGTTTTATTTGGCCCGGGGGTGGTTTTATTTGGCCTGCGGGTGTTTTTTAAAATTATTGTTGGACGTAAAAAAAAAACAGCAGGAAATCAGATCCAAATGATTTTAATTTGAGAAATCTGTTCCCAAGTATTCCCACGCATAAACAGAGAGACATATGTGCTCTTATACAAATGTAAGTACGTTTTGAAAGGATTTTAAATGATGTCGCTGCCCACCGACCATCCTCTCCAGAAAACATTGGTCTGCGGCGGAATCTATTTGATGATCCTTAGAATATAGAGTTGTGTTGTACCAGACAGTACCTTTGAATGTTTACTACTCTACTGGTTGTTTCTATAAGTATTTTTATTAAAACTGAGGAGTGGATCATGTTATAGTTTTGTTTTAAGATTATTTCTGTCGTTTTTCTTACTGTTGAACTAATTGTGATATTTCAATGCACAACGCTTAATAAATATGGTTTAAAAAAAATTCTATGTAGGTCAACTATGTAGGAGTGTGTGTGTGTGTGTGTGGTGTGTCTGTGTGTGTCCTGGAGGATTCTGTCTCTGACCTGTGAGCTCCAATCCTCACCTCATAATTACAGACTGACTCCCTGTTCAATTACCTTTAATAACCACCTCTCTGTCTCCCTCCCTCTCCTCCACCTCTCTGTCTCCCTCCCTCTCCTCCACCTCTCTGTCTCCCTCCCTCTCCTCCACCTCTCTATCTCTCTCTGTCTCCCTCCCTCTCCTCCACCTCTCTGTCTCCCTCACCCTCCTCCACCTCTCTGTTTCTCTCTGTCTCCCTCCCTCTCCTCCACCTCTCTGTCTCCCTCCCTCTCCTCCACCTCTCTGTTTCTCTCTGTCTCCCTCCCTCTCCTCCACCTCTCTGTTTCTCTCTGTCTCCCTCCCTCTCCTCCACCTCTCTGTCTCCCTCCCTCTCCTCCACCTCTATCTCTCTCTGTCTCCCTCCCTCTCCTCCACCTCTCTGTCTCCCTCCCTCTCCTCCACCTCTCTGTTTCTCTCTGTCTCCCTCCCTCTCCTCCACCTCTCTGTTTCTCTCTGTCTCCCTCCCTCTGCTCCACCTCTCTGTCTCCCTCCCTCTCCTCCACCTCTATCTCCCTCCCTCTCCTCCACCTCTCTGTCTCCCTCCCTCTCCTCCACCTCTCTGTTTCTCTCTGTCTCCCTCCCTCTCCTCCTCCACCTCTCTGTCTCCCTCCCTCTCCTCCACCTCTCTGTTTCTCTCTGTCTCCCTCCCTCTCCTCCACCTCTCTGTCTCCCTCCCTCTCCTCCACCTCTATCTCTCTCTGTCTCCCTCCCTCTCCTCCACCTCTCTATCTCTCTCTGTCTCCCTCCCTCTCCTCCACCTCTCTGTCTCCCTCCCTCTCATCCACCGCTCTATCTGTCTCCCTCCCTTTCCTCCACCTTTCTCTCTGTCTCCCTCCCTCTCCTCCACCTCTCTGTCTCCCTCACTCTCCTCCACCTCTCTCTCTCTGTCTGTCTCACCCTCCTCCACCTCTGTCTCCCTCCCTCTCCTCCACATCTCTGTCTCCCTCCCTCTCCTCCACCTCTCTGTTTCTCTCTGTCTCCCTCCCTCTCCTCCACCTCTCTCTCCCTCCCTCTCCTCCACCTCTCTCTCTCTGTCTCCCTCACCCTTCTCCACCTCTGTCTCCCTCCCTCTCCTCCACCTCTCTGTCTCCCTCCCTCTCCTCCACCTCTCTGTCTCCCTCCCTCTCCTCCACCTCTCTGTTTCTATCTGTCTCCCTCCCTCTCCTCCACCTCTCTCTCTTTGTCTCCCTCACTCTCCTCCATCTCTCTCTCTCTGTCTCCCTCCCTCTCCTCCAACTCTCTATCTCTCTCTGTCTCCCTCCCTCTCCTCCAACTCTCTATCTCTCTCTGTCTCCCTCCCTCTCCTCCAACTCTCTATCTCTCTCTGTCTCCCTCCCTCTCCTCCAACTCTCTATCTCTCTCTGTCTCCCTCCCTCTCCTCCACCTCTCTGTTTCTATCTGTCTCCCTCCCTCTCCTCCACCTCTCTCTCTTTGTCTCCCTCACTCTCCTCCATCTCTCTCTCTCTGTCTCCCTCCCTCTCCTCCAACTCTCTATCTCTCTCTGTCTCCCTCCCTCTCCTCCAACTCTCTATCTCTCTCTGTCTCCCTCCCTCTCCTCCAACTCTCTATCTCTCTCTGTCTCCCTCCCTCTCCTCCAACTCTCTATCTCTCTCTGTCTCCCTCCCTCTCCTCCACCTCTCTGTTTCTATCTGTCTCCCTCCCTCTCCTCCACCTCTCTCTCTTTGTCTCCCTCACTCTCCTCCATCTCTCTCTCTCTGTCTCCCTCCCTCTCCTCCAACTCTCTATCTCTCTGTCTCCCTCCCTCTCCTCCACCTCTCTATCTCCCTCTATCTCTCTCTGTCTCCCTCCCTCTCCTCCACCTCTCTCTCTATCTCTCTCTGTCTCCCTCCCTCTCCTCCAACTCTCTATCTCTCTCTGTCTCCCTCCCTCTCCTCCACCTCTCTATCTCTATCTCTCTCTGTCTCCTTCCCTCTCCTCCACCTCTCTCTCTGTCTCCCGCCCTCCCTCTCCTCCACCTCTCTCTCTGTCTCCCGCCCGCCCTCCCTCTCCTCCACCTCTCTCTCTGTCTCCCGCCCTCCCTCTCCTCCACCTCTCTCTCTGTCTCCCTCCCTCTCCTCCACCTCTCTCTTTTCCACCTCTCTCTCTCTTTCTTCCATCTCTCTCTTCTCAACCTCTCTCTCTCTCTCTCTCTGTGTGTCTGACTCTCTCCTCTACATTTCTCTAATCCATCTCTATCTCTTTTCATCATCCACCTCACTCTACCTCTCTCTCATCCCTCTCTCTTCTACCCCTCCTCCACCTCTCTCTTTCTCTCTGCGTCTCAGTCTCTCTCTGTAGCTAGTTTTCCATCCAATTGGCGACAGATTTTCTTGTGAATATTCAGAAATCAGCATTAAAAACAAGATGTGCATTTTCCCATCAGAGATGTTTCCATCAAACTTGATCAAACTCCATGTAACGGTTTTCTTGAGGTGAAGGAGAGGCGGACCAAAACGCAGCGTGGTTCTTAGTCACGGTTCTTTAATAAAGAGACTAAACATGAATAGACTAACAAAACAATACATGTGAAAAACCAAAACAGCCCTATCTGGTGCAAACACAGAGACAGGAACAATCACCCACAAACACACAGTGAAACCCAGGCTACCTAAGTATGATTCTCAATCAGAGACAACTAATGACACCTGCCTCTGATTGAGAACCATACCAGGCCGAAACATAGAAATACCCAAATCATAGAAAAACAAACATAGACTGCCCACCCCAACTCACGCCCTGACCATACTAAATAATGACAAAACAAAGGAAATAAAGGTCAGAACGTGACACTCCATTAGACTTGTTTGTGGATAAAAGGCTGTGCGTGATGATCTTGCAAATTTAACTGAAAGATATTTTTATGTGCACATGCACCGAATAAAAACATGAGAAGTTACATGTGTTTCCATCACCTTTTCCACTCTACTGATGGTATCGCTACAAAACTTGTCACGTTATAATATACCCACTCTGATCGTGGCACGTGCCCTTCTCTAGCCAACAGCTCACAGTTACAGCGGGGCTAGTCTAGCCAACAGCTCACAGATACAGCGGGGCTAGTCTAGATTACAGCTCACAGATACAGCGGGGCTAGTCTAGATTACAGCTCACAGATACAGCGGGGCTAGTCTAGATTACAGCTCACAGATACAGTGGGGCTAGTCTAGATTACAGCTCACAGATACAGTGGGGCTAGTCTAGATTACAGCTCACAGATACAGTGGGGCTAGTCTAGCCAACAGCTCACAGATACAGTGGGGCTAGTCTAGATTACAGCTCACAGATACAGTGGGGCTAGTCTAGCCAACAGCTCACAGATACAGCGGGGCTAGTCTAGATTACAGCTCACAGATACAGCGGGGCTAGTCTAGCCAACAGCTCACAGATACAGCGGGGCTAGTCTAGGCAACAGCTCACAGATACAGCGGGGCTAGTCTAGATTACAGCTCACAGATACAGCGGGGCTAGTCTAGCCAACAGCTCACAGATACAGCGGGGCTAGTCTAGCCAACAGCTCACAGATCCAGCGGGGCTAGTCTAGATTACAGCTCACAGATACAGCGGGGCTAGTCTAGCCAACAGCTCACAGATACAGCGGGGCTAGTCTAGATTACAGCTCACAGATACAGCGGGGCTAGTCTAGATTACAGCTCACAGATACAGCGGGGCTAGTCTAGCCAACAGCTCACAGATACAGCGGGGCTAGTCTAGCCAACAGCTCACAGATACAGCGGGGCTAGTCTAGATTACAGCTCACAGATACAGCGGGGCTAGTCTAGCTTACAGCTCACAGATACAGCGGGGCTAGTCTAGATTACAGCTCACAGATACAGTGGGGCTAGTCTAGATTACAGCTCACAGATACAGCGGGGCTAGTCTACAGGATGAGAATATTATGGATAAGAGTCTGATTATTTTTATCGATCATCGAGTCACCAGAGTAAGACCCTGGATATTTGTTTTGAAAGGAGCATTAAGATTCACTGTGTACTTTCACCAGCCTGGGAAATTTATCTGTAACTCCTTTCATCTGTGATAAACTGCATCATGTATTTCATCTGTGATAAACTGCATCATGTATTTCATCTGTGATAAACTGCATCATGTATTTCATCTGTGATAAACTGTAACATCATGTTTCCCCTCGCCCCGACCTGGGCTCGATCCGCAACAGACAACAGTCACCCTCATCATACCCGTCGCTCCCACAAATGCATCTGGTCTCAGAGAGGGGAACCACTACTTCAAGGTCTCAGAGCAGTACTTCATCTGTGATAAAGGTCTCAGAGCAAGGGGACCATGTACTTCATCTCAGTGATAAACTCAGAGCATCCACTACTTCATCTCAGAGCATAACCACTACTTCAAGGTCTCAGAGCTGGGATAACCACTACTTCAAGGTCTCATCTGGGAACCACTAAACTCAGAGCATCCACTACTTCATCTCAGAGCATAAACTCAGCAAGGGGAACCATGTATTTCATCTCAGAGATAAAGCTGCATCACTACTTCATCTCAGAGCAACCACTGGTCTCATCACTACTTCATCTCAGAGCAAGGGGATCCACTACTTCAAGGTCTCAGAGCAGAAACCACTACTTCAAGGTCTCAGAGCAAGGGGAACCACTACTTCAAGGTCTCAGAGCAGGGGGAACCACTACTTCAAGGTCTCAGAGCAAGGGGAACCACTACTTCAAGGTCTCAGAGCAAGGGGAACCACTACTTCAAGGTCTCAGAGCAGGGTCTCAGGAACCACTACTTCAAGGTCTCAGAGCACAGAACCACTACTCAAGGTCTCAGAGCAAGGGGAACCACTACTTCAAGGTCTCAGAGCAAGGGGAACCACTACTTCAAGGTCTCAGAGCAAGGGGAACCACTACTTCAAGGTCTCAGAGCAGGGGGAACCACTACTTCAAGGTCTCAGAGCAACCACTACTTCAAGGTCTCAGAGCAAGGGGAACCACTACTTCAAGGTCTCAGAGCAAGGGGAACCACTACTTCAAGGTCTCAGAGCAAGGGGAACCACTACTTCAAGGTCTCAGAGCAAGGGGAACCTCTACTTCAAGGTCTCAGAGCAAGGGGTCTCAACAAGGGGAACTCTACTTCAAGGTCTCAGAGCAAGGGGAACCTCTACTTCAAGGTCTCAGAATCTGCAATACTTCATAATGTCTTTAATCTGTAACGTCACCGATTGAAACACTATTAGCGTACCACCACTACCTACACAATCGCCATTTCTAGTATTTTTTTCTATAATAAACCGCATGCTTCATAATGTCCTGTATTTCAAACATCAATCACCACCTTCCGGAGACACCTGAAACCCCACCTCTTTACCTAGGATAGGATAAAGTAATCCTTCTCACCCCCCCCCTTAAATGATTTAGATGCACTATTGTTGGCTGTTCCACTGGATGACAGAAGGTGAATTCACCAATTTGTAAGTCGCTCTGGATAATGTCTTAAATGTAAATGTAAATGTAAATGTCTGTAGTCTAATAAACTGGATACTTCATAATGTCTTTAATCTGTAGTCTAATAAACTGGATGCTTCCTAATGTCTTTAATCTGTAATAAACTGGATGCTTCATAATGTCTTTAATCTGTAGTCGAATAAACTTTATGGAGGTTATTATATATATCTTTGCCCATTAAAGGGATTCCCACCTTGATTTCTAGCATAATTAATTTTACAGACACAAAAAGATCGCACCTTGTCAAGCATATTTGTTTTGTCAACATTTTAAAGTTTACCGACAAATTGGTGGTTTCCATCGGAAATGTTTTATCCAACATGTACTTCTCACTCACGTAAGAAGGTTGAATGGAAACCTGGCTGTCTCTCTCTCTCCTACCTGTTTCTTCCACATCTCTCTCTTTCTCTCTCTCCTCCCCCCCGTTTCTTCCATCTCATCTCTCTCTCTGTTTCTTCCACATCTCTCTCTCCTCCCCTGTTTCTTCCACATCTCTCTCTTTCTCTCTCTCCTCCCCTGTTTCTTCCACATCTCTCTCTTTCTCTCTCTCCTCCCCTGTTTCTTCCACATCTCTCTCTTCTCTCTCTCTCCCTGTTTCTTCCACATCTCTCTCTTTCTCTCTCTCCTCCCACATGTTTCTTCCACATCTCTCTCTCTCTCCCTCTTTCTCTCTCTCCTCCCCCTGTTTCTTCCACATCTCTCTCTTTCTCTCTCTCCTCCCCTGTTTCTTCCACATCTTCCACATCTCTCTCTTTCTCTCTCTCCTCCCCTGTTTCTTCCCATCTCTCTCTCCTCCTCTCTCCTCCCCTGTTTCTTCCACATCTCTCTCTTTCTCTCTCTCATCCCCTGTTTCTTCCACATCTCTCTCTTCTCTCTCTCCCCGTCTTTCTCTGTCTCTCCTCCCCCTGTTTCTTCCACTCTCTTTTTCTCTCTCCTCCCCTGTTTCTTCCACATCTCTCTCTTTATCTCTCTCCCTCCCCCTGTTTCTTCCACATCTCTCTCTTTCTCTCTCTCTTTCTCTCTCTCCTCCCCCTGTTTCTTCCACATCTCTCTCTTTCTCTCCCTCTTTCTTCCATCTCTCTACTCCCCCTGTTTCTTCCACATCTCTCTCTTTCTCTCTCTCCTCACCCTGTTTCTTCCACATCTCTCTCTTTCTCTCTCTCTTTTCTTCCATCTCTCTCTCCTCCCCTGTTTCTTCCACATCTCTCTCTTTCTCTCTCTCCTCCTCTGTTTCTTCCACATCTCTCTCTTTCTCTCTCTCCTCCCCCTGTTTCTTCCACATCTCTCTCTTTCTCTCCCTCTTTATCTCTCTCCTCCCCTGTTTCTTCCACATCTCTCTCTTTCTCTCTCTCCTCCCCTGTTTCTTCCACATCTCTCTCTTTCTCTCTCTCCTCCCCTGTTTCTTCCACATCTCTCTCTGTCTCTCTCTCCTCCCCTGTTTCTTCCACATCTCTCTCTTTCTCTCTCTCCTCCCCTGTTTCTTCCACATCTCTCTCTTTCCACATCTCTCTCTCTCTCCTCCCTGTTTCTTCCACATCTCTCTCTGTCTCTCTCTCCTCACCCTGTTTCTCTCCACATCTCTCTCATCTCTCTCTGTCTCTCTCTCCTCCCCTGTTTCTTCCACATCTCTCTCTGTCTCTCTCTCCTCCCCCTGTTTCTTCCACATCTCTCTCTTTCTCTCTCTCTGTCTCTCTCTCCTCCCCCTGTTTCTTCCACATCTCTCTCTGTCTCTCTCTCCTCCCCTGTTTCTTCCACATCTCTCTCTGTCTCTCTCTCCTCCCCTGTTTCTTCCACATCTCTCTCTCTCTCTCTCTCCCCTGTTTCTTCCACATCTCTCTCTGTCTCTCTCTCCTCCCCTGTTTCTTCCACATCTCTCTCTGTCTCTCTCTCCTCCCCTGTTTCTTCCACATCTCTCTCTGTCTCTCTCTCCTCCCCTGTTTCTTCCACATCTCTCTCTGTCTCTCTCTCCTCCCCTGTTTCTTCCACATCTCTCTCTGTCTCTCTCTCCTCCCCCTGTTTCTTCCACATCTCTCTCTGTCTCTCTCTCCTCCCCCACATGTTTCTTCCACATCTCTCTCTGTCTCTCTCTCCTCCCCCTGTTTCTTCCACATCTCTCTCTGTCTCTCTCTCCTCCCCTGTTTCTTCCACATCTCTCTCTTTCTCTCTCTCCTCCCCTGTTTCTTCCACATCTCTCTCTTTCTCTCTCTCCTCCCCTGTTTCTTCCACATCTCTCTATTTCTCTCTCTCCTCCCCTTCCCCATGTTTCTTCCACATCTCTCTCTTCTCTCTCTCCTCCCCTGTTTCTTCCACATCTCTCTCTTTTCTCTCTCTCTCTCTCTCCCACCATCTCTCTCTGTCCCTCTCATCTCCTCCCACCCACTCTCTCTCTCCATATCGACTGTGTCTGTGTGGGTGGGAATTGGTCGGACAGAATGAAAAGAAAACACCCACACGTCACTACTTTTGAAAACGCATCTAGCCAACAGCTATTTCAGTTGTCAATGCTAAAACTCTGCCCCTCAGTTGTCAATACACCGAAAGATGGAGGGGCATGATGATGTACTACACACGTGTGTGTGTGTGTGTGTGTGTGTGTGTGTGTGTGTGTGTGTGTGTGTGTGTGTGTGTGTGTGTGTGTGTGTGTGTGTGTGTGTGTGTGTGTGTGTGTGTGTGTGTGTGTGTGTGTGTGTGTGTGTGTGTGTGTGTGTGTGTGGGTGATACAGAGATGGTTATGGGAACGGATGTTTGTTTAAAAATAATCTGTGTCTCCTGAGATAATGAGTTTCTATTTACACTGGAACTCATTTCTCTTATCTCTCTTTCCCTCTCCCCTCTCTCCCCTTTCCTCTCTCCCCTTTCTCTCTCTCCCCTTTCTCTCTCTCCCCTTTCCCCCTCTTCTCCTTTCCCTCTCTCCCCTTTCTCTCTCCCTTTCCCTCTCTCCCCCTTTCCCTCTCTCCCTTTCCCTCTCTCCCCTTTCCCTCTCCCTCCCTTTCCCTCTCTCCCCTTTCCCTCTCCCTCCTCTCTTTCTTCCTCTCTCTCCCCTCTCTCCCCCCCTCTCTCTCCCCTTTCCCTCTCTCCCCCCTTTCCCTTCCCCCTCCCTCTCTCCCCTTTCCCTAACTCTCTCCCTTTCCCTCTCTCCCCTTTCCCTCTCTCTCCCTCTCCCTCCCTCTTCCCTCTCTCTCCCCTTTCCCTCTCTCCCCCTTTCTCTCTCCTCCCCTCTCTCTCCCCTTTCCCTTTCTCTCTCTCCCCCTCCCTCTCTCTTCCCTCTCCTCTTTCCCTCTCTCCCCCCTTTCCTCTCTCTCCCTCTTTTCCCTCTCTCTCTCTCCTCCTTTCCCTCTCTCTCCCCCCTTTCCCTCTCTCTCTCTTTCTCTCTCTCCCCTTTCTCTCTCTCTCCCCTTTCCCTCTCTCCCTCTCTCCCCTTTCCCTCTCTCTCCCCTTTCCCTCTCTCCCTCCCCTCTCCTTTCCCTCTCTCCCTTTCCCTCTCTCCCCCTTTCCCTCTCTCCCCTTTCCCCTCTCTCCCCCTTCCCTCTCCTCCTCCTCTCTCTCCCTTTCCCTCTCTCTCCTCTTTCTTCCCTCTCTCTTTCCCCTCTCTCCCCCTTTCCCTCTCTCCCCTTTCCCTCTCTCCCCCTTTCCCTCTCTCCCTTTCCCTCCCCTCTCCTCCCCTTTCCCCCTCTCCCCTTTCCCTCTCTCTCTCTCTCCCCCTTTCTCTCCCCCTCTCTCTCTCTCTCTCTCCCTTTCCCTCTCTCCCTTTCCTCTCCCCTCCCCTTCTCTCTCTCTCCCTCTCTTCCCTCCCTCTCTCCCATTTCCTCTCTCCCCTTTCTCTCTCTCCTCCCCTTTCCCTCTCTCCCCTTTCCCTCTCTCCCCTTTCCCTCTCTCCCCCCCCCTTCCTCTCCCTTTCCCTAATCTCCCTCCTCTCTCTCTCCTTTCCCTCTCCCTTTCCCTCTCTCATCTCCCTCTCCCTTTCCCTCTCTTTCCTTTCCCTCTCTCCCCCCTTTCCCTCCCCTCTCCCTTTCCCTCTCTCCCCTCTCCCCTCTCCCTTCCCTCTCTCTCCTCCTTTCCTCTCTCCCCTCTTCCCCTCCCCCTTCCCTCTCTCCCCTTTCCCTCTCTCCTCTCTCCCTCTCTCCCTTTCCCTCTCTCCCCTCCCCCTTTCCCTCTCTCCCCCCTTTCCCTCTCTCTCCCTTTCCCCTCTCTCCCCTTTCCCTCTCTCCCTTTCCCTCTCTCCCCTTTCCCTTTCTCCCTCTCTCCCCTTTCTCTCTCCCTTTCCCTTTCCCTCTCTCCCCTTTCCCTCTCTCTCCCCTTTCCCTCTCTCCCCTTTCCCTCTCCCCCTTTCCCTATCTCTCCTTCCCTCTCTCCCCTTTCCCTCTCTCCCCTTTCCCTCTCTCCCCCTTTCCCTCTCTCCCCTTTCCCTCTCTCCCCTTTCCTCTCTCTCCCCTTTCTCTCTCCCTTTCCCTCTCTCTCTCCTTTCCCTCCCCCCTTCTCTCTCTTCGCCCCTCTTCCCTTTCTCTCCCCCCTTTCCCTCTCTCCCCCTTTCCCTCTCTCCCCTTTCCCTCTCTCTCCCCTCCCTCCTTTCCCTCTCCCCTTTCCCTCTCTCTCTCCTCTCCCCCTCTCTCTCTTTCCCTCTCTCCCTTTCCCTCTCCCCTCTTCCCTCTCTCCCTTTCCCTCTCTCCCTTTTCCCTCTCTCCCCTTTCCCTCTCTCCCCTTTCCCTCTCTCCCTTTCCTCTCTCTCCCCTTTCCCTCTCTCCCCCTTCTCCTCTCTCTCCCTCTCTCTCTTTCCCTCCTCTCTCCCTAACTCTCTCTCTCTCCCTCTTTCCCTCTCTCCCCTCTCTCTCCCTTTCCCTCTCTCCCTCTTCCCTCTCTCCCTCCCCTTTCCCTCTCTCCCTCCCCTTTCCCTCTCTCCCTTTCCCTTTCCCTCTCCCCTTTCCCCTCTCTCCCCTTCCCTCCTCTCTCTCTCCCCCTTTCCCTCTCTCCCCTTTCCCTCTCTCTCTCCTCCTCTCCCCCTTTCCCTCTCTCTCCCTTTCCCTCTCTCCCTTTCCCTCTCTCCCTTTCCCTCTCTCCCTTTCCCTCTCCCCTCTCTCCCCCTCCCTCTAACTCTCCTCTCTCCCCCTCTCCCCCTTTCTCTCTCTCCCCTTCTCCCTCTCTCCCCCTTTCCCTCTCTCCCCTTTCCCTAACTCTCTCCTCTCTCCCTTTCCCTCTCTCCCTTTCCCCTTTCTCTCTCCCCTTTCCCTAACTCTCTCCTTCCCCTTCCCTCTCTCCCTCCCCTTCCCTCTCTCCCTTTCCCTCTCTCCCTTTCCCTCTCTCTCCCCTTCCCTCTCTCCCCCCTTTCCCTCTCTCCCCTTTCCCTCTCTCCCTTTCCCTCTCCTCTCCCCTTTCCTCTCTCCCCCTTTCCCTCTCTCTCCCCTTTCCCTCTCTCTCTCTCCCCTTTCCCTCTCCTCCCTTTCCCTCTCTCCCCTTTCCCTCTCTCCCCTTTCCCTCTCTCTCCCCTTTCCCTCTCTCCCCTTTCCCTAACTCTCTCTCTCTCCTTTCCCTCTCCCCCTCTCTCCCTTTCCCTCTCTCCCCCTTTCCCTCTCTCTCCTCTCTCTCTCCCTTTCCCTCTCTCCCCCTTTCCCTCTCTCCCCTTTCCCCTAACTCCTCTCTCTCCCCTTTCCCTCTCTCTCCCCTTCCCTCCCTCTCTCCCCTTTCCCTCTCTCCCTTTCCCCTCTCTCTCCCCCCCTTTCCTCTCCCCCTTTCCCTCCTTTCCCTCCCCTTCCCTCCCTCTCTCCTCCTTTCCCTCTCCCCCTTTCCCTCTCTCCCCCCTTTCCCTCTCTCCCCTTTCCCTCTCTCCCCTTTCCCTCTCTCCCCTCTCCCCTTCCCTAACTCTCTCTCTCTCCCCCCCTTTCCCTCTCTCCCTTTCCCTCTCTCCCCTTTCCCTCTCTCCCTTTCTCTCTCTCTCCTCTTTCCCTCCCTCCCCTTTCTCTCTCTCCTTTTCCCTCTCTCCCCTTTCCCTCTCTCCCCTTTCCCTCTCTCCCCTTTCCCTCTCACTCCCCTCCCTCTCCCTTTCTCTCTCTCCCTTTCCCTCTCTCTCCCTTTCCCTTCTCCCTTTCCCTCTCTCTCTTTCCCTTTCTCTCCCCTTTCCCTCTCTCCCCTTTCTCTCTCTCCCCTTTCCCTCTCTCCCTCTCTCCCCTTTCCCCTTCCTCCTCTCTCCCCCTTTCCCTTTCCCTCTCTCCCCCTTTCCCTCTCTCCCCTTTCCCTCTCTCCTCTTTCCTCTCTCCCCTTTCCCTCTCTCCCTTTCTCTCTCTCTCCCTTTCTCTCTCTCTCCCCTTTCCCTCTTCCCTCTCTCCCCTTTCCCTCTCTCCCTTTCCCTCTCTCCCCTTTTCCCTCTCTCCCTTCCCTCTCTCCCTTTCTCTCTCTCTCTCCCTTTCCCTCTCTCCCTTTCCCTCTCTCCCCTTTCCCTCTCTCCCTTTCTCTCCCCTTTCCCTCTCTCCCTCTCCCCTTCCCTTTCTCTCCCCTTTTCCCTCTCTCTCTCTTCTCTCCCTTTCCCTCTCTCCCCTTTCCCTCTCTCCTTTCCCCCCTTTCTCTCTCCCCTCCCCCCTCTCTCTCCCCTTTCCCTAACTCTCCCCTTCCCTCTCTCCCCCTCTCTCCCCCCTCTCTCCCCTTTCCCTAACTCTCTCCCTTCCCCTTTCCCTCTCTCCCTTCCCTCCCTTCCCTCTCCCCCTTTCCCTCTCTCCCCTTTCCCTTTCTCCCTCTCTCCCCCTTTCCCTCTCTCCCTTCTCTCTCTCTCCCCCTCTTTCCCTCTCTCCCCTTTCCCTCTCTCTCCCCTTTCCCTCTCTCCCTTTCCCTCTCTCCCTTCTCCCTCTCTCCCCTTTCCTCTCTTTCCCTTCCTCTCTCTCCCCTTTCCCTCTCTCCCTTTCCCTAACTCTCTCTCTCTCTCCCCTTTCCCTCTCTCCCCTTTCCCTCTCCCCTTTCCCTCTCTCCCCTTTCCCTAACTCTCTCTCTCCCCTTTCCCTCTCTCCCCATTTCTCTCTTTCCCTCTCTCCCCTTTCCCTCTCTCCCTTTCCCTCTCTCCTCCCCTTTCCCTCTCTCCCCCTTTCCTCTCTCTCCCCTCCCTTCTCTCCCCTCTCTCTCCTTTCCCTCTCTCCCCTTTCCCTCTCTCCCCTTTCCCTCTCTCCCCTTTCCCTCTCTCCCCTTTCCCTCTCCCCCCTTTCCCTCTCTCCCCTTTCCCTCTCTCCCCTTTCCCCTCTTCTCTCTCCCTTTCCCTCTCTCCCTCCCCTTTCCCTCTCTCCCCTTTCCCCCTAACTCTCTCCTTCCCTCCCCTTCCCTAACTCTCTCTCCCTTTCCCTCCTCCCCCTTTCCCTCTCTCCCCTTTCCCTCTCTCCCTTTCCCTCTCTCCCCTTTCCCTCTCTCCCCTTTCCCTCTCTCCCCTTTCCCTCTCTCCCCTTTCCCTAACTTCTCTCTCTCCCCTTTCCCTCTCTCCCCTTTCCCTCTCTCCCCTTTCCCTCTCTCCCTTTCTCTCTCTCTCTCCCCTCCCTCTCCCCCTTTCCCTCTCTCCCCTTTCCCTCTCTCCCCTTTCCCTCTCTCCCCCTTTCCCCTTTCCTCTCCCTCCCCCCCTTTCCCTAACCCTCTCTCTCCCTTTCTCTCTCTCTCCCCTTTCCCTCTCTCCCCTCTTTCCCTCTCTCCCCTTTCCCTCTCTCCCCTTTCCCTCTCTCCCCCCCTTTCCCTCTCTCCCCTTTCCCCTTTGCCCATCTCTCTCCCTTTCCCTCTCTCCCTTTCTCTCTCTCTCCCCCCTCTCTCCCCTCCCTCTCTCCCCTTTCCCTCTCTCCCCTTCTCCTCCCTCTCTCCCTTTCCCTCTCTCCCCTTTCCCTAACTCTCTCTCCCCTCCCTTTGCCCTCTCTCCCCCCTTTCCCTCTCTCCCCCCTCTCTCTCTCCCCCCTTTCCCTCTCTCCCCTTTCCCTCTCTCCCCCTTTCCCCTAACTCTCTCCCCCCTTTCCCATCTCTCCCTCTCCCCTTTCCCCTCTCTCCCCTTTCCCTCTCTCCCTCTTCTCCCTCCCTCTCTCCCTTTCCTCTCTTACTCTCTCCTCTCTCCCTTTCCCTCTCTCCCCCCTTTCCCTCTCTCCCCTCTCTCCCCCTTTCTCTCCCCTTTCCCTCTCTCCCCTCTCTCCCTTTCCCTCTCTCCCCTTTCCCTCTCTCCCCTTTCCCTCTCTCCCTCTTCTCCCATTTCTCTCTCTCCCCCTTTCCCTCTCTCCCCTTTCCCTCTCTCCCCTTTCCCTCTCTCCCTCTTCCCTCTCTCCCCTTTCCCTCTCTCCCCCCCTTTCCCTCTCTCCCCTTTCCCTCCTCTCTCCCCTTCCCCTCTCTCCTCTCTCTCTTTCCCTCCCCCCTTTCCCTCTCTCCCCTTTCCTCTCTCCCCCTTTCCCTCTCTCCCCTTTCCCTCTCTCCCCTCCCCTTCTCCCTCTCTCCCTCCCTCTCTCTCTCTCCCTTTCCCCATTTCTCTCTCCCCCTTTCCCTCTCTCCCCTTTCCCTAACTCTCTCTCTCTCTCCCCTTTCCCTCTCCCCTTTCCCCTTTCCCCCTCTCCCCTTTCCCTCTCTCCCCCTTTCCCTAACTCTCTCCCTCTCCCTTTCCCTCTCTCTTTCCTTCCCTCCCCCTTCCCTTTCCCTCTCTTTCAACTCTCTTATATTTCCCTCTCTCCCCTTTCCCTATATCTCTCTCTCTCTCCCTCATCCCTCTCTCCCCTTTCCCTCTCCCCCTTTCCTCTCTCTCTCCCTTTCCCACATATCATCTGTTTCCCTCTCTCCCCTTTCCCTCTCTCCCCTTTCCCTTTCTTCTCTCCCCCTTTCCCTCTCTCCCCTTTCCCTAACTCTCTCTCCTCCCCTTTCCCTCTCTCCCCTTTCCCTCTCCCCTTTCCCTCTCTCCCCTTTCTTCTCCCCCTCCTCTCTCCCCTTTCCCTCTCTCCCCTTTCCCTCTCTCCCCTTTCCCTCTCTCCCCTTTCCCTAGAAACTCTCTCCCTCTCTCCCTTTCCCTCTCTCCCCTTTCCCTCTCTCTCCCTGACCGCCTCTCTCCCCCTCCCCACCTGCGTAACTGTTATACAACTGTCTTATATTAGCCCTCATATAGGAGGATCATCTCTCCCCTTTTCCCTTGTCCCCTTTCCCTAACTGTAGCTCTCTGGAGGGGGGAAAGAGGGAGGAGCTCGGACTCAGTGACCGCCTGCAGGGAGAAACTGTTATCTCTCTCCCCTCTCAGTGACCGCCTGCAGGGAGAAACTGTAGCGGGGTGGGGGGGGAAGAGGGAGGAGCTCGGACTCAGTGACCGCCTGCAGGGAGAAACTGTAGCGGGGTGGGGGGGGAAAGAGGGAGGAGCCCCTCTCTCAGTGACCGCCTGCAGGGAGAAACTGTCCCGGGGTGGGGGGGGATTTCTCTCTCTCATCAGTGACCGCCTGCAGGGAGAAACTGTAGCGGGGTGGGGGGGGGGAAGAGGGAGGAGCATCGGACTCAGTGACCGCCTGCAGGGAGAAACTGTAGCGGGGTGGGGGGGGGAAGAGGAGGAGCATCGGACTCAGTGACCGCCTGCAGGGAGAAACTGTCGGGGTGGGGGGAAAGAGGGAGGAGCATCGGACTCAGTGACCGCCTGCAGGGAGAAACTGTAGCGGGGTGGGGGGGGAAAGGGAGGAGCATCGGCGGGGTGGGGGGGGAAGGGGGAGGAGCACTCAGTGACCGCCTGCAGGGAGAAACTGTCTGCGGGGTGGGGGGGGAAAGAGGGAGGAGCATCGGACTCAGTGACCGCCTGCAGGGAGAAACTGTAGCGGGGTGGGGGGGGAAAGGGGAGGAAACTCAGTGACCGCCCTGCAGGGAGAAACTGTCTTATATTAGCGGGGTGGGGGGAAAGAGGGAGGAGCATCGGACTCAGTGACCGCCTGCAGGGAGAAACTGTAGCGGGGTGGGGGGGAAAGAGGGAGGAGCATCGGACTCAGTGACCGCCTGCAGGGAGAAACTGTAGCGGGGTGGGGGGGAAGAGGGAGGAGCCTCGGACTCAGTGACCGCCTGCAGGGAGAAACTGTAGCGGGGTGGGGGGGAAGAGGGAGGAGCATCGGACTCAGTGACCGCCTGCAGGGAGAAACTGTTGCGGGGTGGGGGGGGGAAGAGGGAGGAGCATCGGACTCAGTGACCGCCTGCAGGGAGAAACTGTAGCGGGGTGGGGGGGGGAAGAGGGAGGAGCATCGGACTCAGTGACCGCCTGCAGGGAGAAACTGTAGCGGGGTGGGGGGGAAAGAGGGAGGAGCCTCGGACTCAGTGACCGGGGTGGGGGGAAGAGGGAGGAGCATCGGGGATTAGAAAGTTTGGGAGATGAGGAAATGTTGGATGAGCAAGGAGGCATGGCTGAGTCCTGACTTAATGAAGTAGTGATTAAAGAGTAACAACCACATCATCAACTTTAAGGGACATGGGCAGCTGTGAGGAAGAGGGTTTATTCTGCAGGTCTTTAACTGTTAAGAACATCTTGTGGTTAGACTCACAGCGAGAGAACTGCTCCTTAAAGTAACTAACCTTGGCCTTCCGGATAGTCCGAGTGCACTTATCTCTTATTAGCCTGAATGAGAGCCAGTCGGCCTGAGTGTGTGTGTGCTGAGCCTTTCGACAAGTGGAATTGTTGAGGTGGAGTAAGTCTGAAAGATCACGGTCTGAACCAGGAGCTGGACCTGTTTTTAAATCTACTTTTCTTTATGGGGGCGTGTTTCTTAACAACACCACTGAAAATATCAAAATATCAAAAAGAACGTCCAAGAATCTAGGGATCAAGCTGATTATATACCATTTTACAGAGGCTCGTTCATGAAGGCCAGTTCATGAAGGAATGAAGATATGTGTTTCCAGACTGCTAAAACTTAAAGTTTTTTTTAAATGTTCTGAGAACAGAAGTAAACATTTTGCGTGGGAATGTACATTTTTAGGTTGGAGGAAGGTTTTGAGAACGTTTTCCTATGGTTCCAGGGAGGTTCTGAGAACGTTTTACATTGGTTCCAGGGAGGTTCTGAGAACGTTTTCCTATGGTTCCATGGAGGTTCTGATAACGTTTTCCTATGGTTCCAGGGAGGTTCTGAGAACGTTTTCCTATGGTTCCAGGGAGGTTCTGAGAACGTTTTACATTGGTTCCAGGGAGGTTCTGAGAACGTTTTACAATGGTTCCGAGGGAGGTTCTGAGAATGTTTTCCTATGGTTCCAGGGAGGTTCTGAGAGCGTTTTACAATGGTTCCAGGGAGGTTCTGAGAACGTTTTACAATTGTTCCGAGGGAGGTTCTGAGATAGTTTTACATTGGTTCCAGGGAGGTTCTGAGATAGTTTTACATTGGTTCCAGGGAGGTTCTGAGATCGTTTTACTATGGTTCCCTGAAGTTTCCTTGGTTGTCTAATTAATATTCTGAGAACGGAAATGATAGGTTATTTGAAGGTTATTAAATAACGCCTTGAAAACATGTTTCAATGGCAGATGGAGGGGTTTAATCCCAGGGTCCTTAGCTTAGTGATGACCTTTGTGGGCACTATGGTGTTCAACGCTGAGCTGTGGTCAATGAACAGCATTCTCACATAAGTCTTCCTTTCGTCCAGGTGTGAAAGGGCAGTATTGAGTGCTATAGACTGCATCGTCTGTAGATCTGTTGGGGAGGTATGCGAATTGGAGTGGGTCTAGGGTGTCTGGGATGATGATGTTGATGTGAGCCATGATTAGCCTTTCAAAGCACTTCATGGCTACCGACGTGCGTGCTACAGGGCGTTAATCATTTAGGCAGGTTACCTTTGTTTTCTTGGGCACAGGGACTATGGTGGTCAGCCTGAAACATGTAGGTATTACAGACTCGGTGAAGACACTTTCCAGGTAATCCTGGTAATCCATCTGGCCCCGCGACTTTGTGAATGTTAACCTGTTTAAAGGTCTCACTCACATCGGCTACAAAGAGTGTGATCACACAGTCATTCGGAACAGCTGGTGCTCTCATGGATGTTTCAGAGTTTTCAGCCCCCAATATTTATGATGCAATAGTTTAGGATCGGGGGGCTAGGGTCAGTCTGTTATATCTGGAGTATTTCTCCTGTCTTATCCGGTGTCCTGTTAAGTATGCTCCCTCTAGTCATCTGTCATCTCTCCCTCCCCTCTCAGAGGACCTGAGCCCTAGGACCATGCCTTAGGACTACCTGGCCTGAAGACTCCTTGCTGTCCCCAGTCCACCTGGCCGTGCTGCTGCTCCAGTTTCAACTGTTCTGCCTGCGGCTATGGAACCCTGAGCTGTTCACTGGATGTGCTACCTTGTTCCGGAACGCTGTTTTTTACTCTCTCTCTCTCTCTCTACCGCACCTGCTGTCTTTAACTATGAATGCTCGGCTATGAAAAGCCAACTGACATTTACTCATGAGGTGCTGACCTGTTGCACCCTCTACAACCACTGTGAACTGTATTATTATTTGACAGTGCTGGTCATCTATGAAACTTTGAACATCTTGATACTGTTATAATCTCGGCACAGTCAGAAAAGGACTGGCCACCCCTCAGATCCTGGTTCCTCTCTAGGTTTCTTCCTCGGTTCCTGCCTTTCTAGGGAGTTTTTCCTAGCCACTGTGCTTCTACATCTGCATTGCTTGCTGTTTGGGGTTTTAGGCTGGGCTTCTGTACAGCACTTAGTAACACTGGCTGATGTCAAAAGGGCTTTATAAATACATTTGATTCAAATTTGATTGATTCAGCCTCGAAACGAGCACAAAAGGCATTTGGGTTTTCCCCCTGTAGTCCGTAATAGTTTGAAGCCCTGCCACATCCAACGAGCGTCGGAGCCGGTGTAGGATTCAATCTTAGTCCTGTATTGACGCTTTGCCTGTCCGTCTGAGGGTATCTTACTCCTTGAAAGGGGCAGCTCTAGCCTTTAGCTCGGTGCAGATGTTGCCTGTTATCCATGGCTTCTAATTGGGATATCCACGCAACGTCATTGATGCACTTATTGATGAAGGCAGTGACTGAGGTGGTGCACTCCTTTGCACGCCATTGGATGAATCCCGGAACAGTCTGTGCTGCAAAACAGTCCTGCGGTGTAGCATCCACATCATCTGACCACTTCCGTGTTGAGCAAGTCACTGGTACTTCCTGATTCACAGTATTGAGTAGCTTGGATGAATAAGGTGCCCAGAGGTGCTAGAGTAGTTGCTAATATATGCATATTATTAGTATATGTGGATAGAAAACACTCTGAAGTTTCTAAAACTGTTTGAATGATGTCTGTGAGTATAACAGAACTCATATGGCAGGCAAAAACCTGAGAAAAAATCCAACCAGGAAGTGGGAAATCTGAGGTTGGTCGTTTTTCAACTCATTCCCTATTGAAGATACCGTGGGATATTGGTCATTTTGCACTTCCCAAGGAGGCTTCCACTAGATGTCAACAGTCTTTAGAACATTGTTTGATGCTTCTACTGTGAAGGAGGGGGGAATGAGAGGGGAATGAGTCAGAGGTCTGCCAGAGAGCCAAGTGCTGGTGACGCTCGTTCACGTGAGAGCGAGCTCTGTTCCATTAAAATTCTACAGACAAAGGAATTCTCCAGTTGGAACATTATTGAACATTTATGTTAAAACATCATAAAGATTGATTCTATACATCGTTTGACATGTTTCTACGGACTGTAACGGAATTTTTTTACATTTCGTCTGCTCCTAGTGAACGCGCTTCGTGAGTTTGGATTTGTTAACCAAACTCGCTAACAAAAGGAGCTATTTGGACATAAATGATGGACATTATCGAACAAAACAAACGTTTATTGTGGAACTGGGATTCCTGGGAGAGCATTCTGATGAAGATCATCAAAGGTAAGTGAATATTTATGATGCTATTTCTGACTTGTGTTGACTGCACAATATTGTTGGTCTCTGTCTCTCTCTGCTCAGATTATTGCATGGTGTGCTTTTTCCGTAGAGCTTTTTTGAAATCTGACACAGCAGTTACATTAACCTCTCTGAGCACAGAACTCGAAATTCGACAACATACGGTGATCGCTACATAAATAGTCATATTAAACATTCATGAAAATACAAGTCTCTCACATGTTTCGAAAGTCTAGAATCTTGCTAATCCAACTGCGTTGTCAGATTTAAAAAAGGATTTACTGCGAAAGAATATGATGTGATTATCTGAGGATAGAGCCCCATAAAAAACAACTATTTCAACCAGCACAGGCGTAACAAAATCACAAACTGCAATAAAATAAATAGTTTACCTTTGACTATCTTCCTCTGTTTGCAATCCCAATGCTCATGGTTACACAATGAATGGTCTTTTGTTTGATAAAATCCACTTTTTTAGCCTAACACAAAACATTTTGTGAACCGCTTGTGTCATGAATACCGTCTCATTCCATTTTCGACAACACATTCGATGTAAATACACACACGAAACGTGACTTTTCCAGTCATGTTTGGTTTCATTGCAATCAACTGGTTTGTTTGAAAAACAACTCAACTTGATGGGTCATTTCGCGGGGCGTATTGACTGAAAGAAACCGATTTGAAGACAACAAGTAATGACATCATTGGGCACCAATGATTTGACCGCTGTTTTGTTGATTGACTGTATTTTAACCCAATGACCACTGATCGTTTTGAAATGTAGCTGGGTAGCCAATGAGCTGAGCTAAACGGCAATATGTAATGTTTATGTGTTGGAAGACCAACCCAGGTAGTAAACTCCAGCGTAAAGAGAGTCATTCGCTATTGAAGTTTCATACCGGAAGGAGCAACGCATGTTACGCACAGCGTTGTTTTGGTAAAGCGCATTTTCAGCTGTTTATATATCAATCAGTATGGCGACTAAGTCAGGGAAAGCTAAATCTAGGTCTAGATATACAGATGTACACACAATTTTTGAAGAAATTGATTGGGAAAATGAGACAGAGATTGTTGGAGGACGAGTCATTTAACGATTCCCAAATGGAGGAATATTTTTTGAACGGAGAGGACATCGTTTTGGACTGGTAAGTTTTTCTCATGCCAATGACGTTGTTTGAAATTAATAATATAAAATATTATTTGTGAAATGAAATAGCCTGTTTGAGGCTGTTGAGGGAAGGGCAGGCCCACAACAATGGCCAAAGTGAAATGGAGACAGTAGATACAGCTGGTCTGTTGTAATATAATAAAGACAGTAGATCTAGCTGGTCTGTCATAATATAATAGAGACAGTAGATCTAGCTGAAATGTCATAATATAAAATAACAGTGATGCCTGGTCAAATGATCAAACCCTCTCTGCTCTCTGGTTGATGGTCTGAACATGAACAGAACACGAACCTACTGCCTGATGAGAGGCTTCTGGAGGGAAATTAAAGGATATCAAGCTGACCTGATGGACGTCTGGTGTGGATAATGATGGCTGTACAGGGCCGGAGGTTAGGAGAACTAGTAGTTTATGTCTCGGTATGGTTTATCTCTCAGGATCTCTCTGTATGGTTTATCTCTCAGGTTTATCGCCAGCTGGCCGTATGACCCTGTTCCTGGACCTTCTGGAAGATCTCATGCTTCCAATGGCAGTATTCTGTCACGCCGGAGTCAGGAAGCAGATGCAGAAGGAGAGTTGATTTAATAACAATGATTTTGGCAAATAACAAACCAGGGGATAGAACTGAACATAATACTGCCTGATGACTGAGGCTACTGAGGCTATTAATTGTTTGTCAAGGTTGTTTTTGAATTCAAAATAATAATTTATGGCTGTACAGGGCCTTCTTAGTAACAATCTCTGTATGTTTATCTCTCATCTCTCTTATGGTTTATCTCATGGTTTATCTCTACTGTATGGTTTTATTTATATCTCATGGTTTATCTCACTGTTTATCTCACTTACTGTCTTTGGTGGTTGAAGAATTTAACGTCTCTTTTCTACATTTTGATAATTAGCGGGTATCGACCTAATTCCGCTCTACATGCATTAATTGTTTGTTTGTTTGTTTTTAATTCAAAATAAAATTTAATGGTGTGACCTTCCTTCTTAAAACAATTCTGTATGTTTAGTAGAATCCCCTTTTTAGAGTCATACAGAGTCATACAGGTATTTATTTACCTACCCTCTATTGGAGCAGAGCATCACCACTGTCCTATTGGCTATTGGACAGAGCATCACCACTGTCCTATTGGCTATTGGACGGAGCATCACAACTGTCCTATTGGCTATTGGAGCAGAGCATCACCACTGTCCTATTGGCTATTGGACAGAGCATCACCACTGTCCTATTGGCTATTGGACGGAGCATCACAACTGTCCTATTGGCTATTGGACAGAGCATCACCACTGTCCTGTTGGCTATTGGACAGAGCATCACCACTGTCCTATTGGCTATTGGACGGAGCATCACCACTGTCCTATTGGCTATTGGAGCAGAGCATCACCACTGTCCCATTGGCTATTGGACAGAGCATCGCCACTGTCCTATTGGCTATTGGACAGAGCATCGCCACTGTCCTATTGGCTATTGGACAGAGCATCGCCACTGTCCTATTGGCTATTGGACAGAGCATCGCCACTGTCCTATTGGCTATTGGACAGAGCATCGCCACTGTCCTATTGGCTATTGGACAGAGCATCGCCACTGTCCTATTGGCTATTGGACAGAGCATCACCACTGTCCTATTGGCTATTGGACAGAGCATCACCACTGTCCTATTGGCTATTGGACAGAGCATCGCCACTGTCCTATTGGCTATTGGACAGAGCATCGCCACTGTCCTATTGGCTATTGGACAGAGCATCGCCACTGTCCTATTGGCTATTGGACAGAGCATCGCCACTGTCCTATTGGCTATTGGACAGAGCATCACCACTGTCCTATTGGCTATTGGACGGACCATCACCTCTGTCCTATTGGCTATTGGACAGAGCATCGCCACTCTCTCCCCTACATCTGCCTCTCTCTCCCCTCCATCTCCATCTCTCTCCCCTCCCCTCCGTCTCCCTCTCTCTCCCCTCCATCTGCCTCTCTCTCCCCTCCCCTCCATCTCCATCTCCCTCTCTCTCCCCTCCATCTCCCTCTCTCCCCTCCATCTGCCTCTCTCTCCCCTCCCCTCCATCTCCCTCTCTCTCCATCTCCCTCTCTCTCCCCTCCCCTCCATCTCCCTCCCTCCCCTCCATCTCCCTCTCTCTCCCCATCTCCATCTCCCTCCATCTCCCTCTCCATCTCCATCTCCCTCTCTCTCCCCTCCATCTCCCTCTCTCCCTCCATCTGCCTCTCTCTCCCCCTCCCCTCCATCTCCCTCTCTCTCCATCTCCATCTCCCTCTCTCTCCCCCTCCCTCCATCTCCCTCCATCTCCCTCTCTCTCCCCTCCATCTCCCTCTCTCTCCCCTCCATCTCCCTCTCTCCCCTCCATCTGCCTCTCTCTCCCCTCCCCTCCATCTCCCTCTCTCTCCCCTCCATCTCCCTCTCTCCCCTCCATCTCCCTCTCTCTCCCCTCCATCTGCCTCTCTCCCCTCCCCCTCCATCTCCCTCTCTCCATCTCTCTCCCCTCCATCTCCCTCTCTCTCCCCCTCCATCTCCCTCTCTCTCCCTCCATCTCCATCTCCATCTCCCTCTCTCTCCCCCCCCTCCATCTCCCTCTCTCTCCTCCATCTCCCTCTCTCTCCCCCTCCATCTCCCTCTCTCCATCTCCCTCTCTCTCCATCTCCCTCCATCTCCCTCTCTCCATCTCCCTCTCTCTCCCCTCCATCTGCCTCTCTCTCTGCCTCTCTTCCACAGTTCCTGTGGTTTGGAATGATGTGGGCAGTCCATAAGCGCAGGCGAAGGATATGAAAAATCTAAATGACGTTATTCTCACAATGTGAGGTATTGAAAACAGAGGAGTGCATCATTTTAAATGTGTTTAACAGTACTTGTTAAACAGAATCTACTTCTCTAAGCAATTTATTTACGACTAATATAATATAATAAATAAATGTGAACATACAATATAACACAGTTATTTGATGTATACATTTCATACAGTCATTTTTGTTCAACTTCCTCAAGGATGTATGACCTTTCACCCCACTGTAAATACAGTATACAGTCCTGTTGAAACCCACTGTAGTCTAACTTAACAACGTACCAATCTTTATAGTAAAAAATTATACCCAGATATATTTTCCCTCATGGTGCAAATGTTGTGTCTGTCTGTGTTGTTCTTTAAAGTCTTGAGTGAGGTCATTTAACAAAGAAACACCCAGAGAACTTTATTTAACTAGCTCTGTTCCCATGGTAACTGATTCAACCCTTGTTGTGTAGTGTGTCTGTGTTCCAACTAACTGCTCCCCCTCTTCCTCATCTCCTCTTCCTCACCTCTTCCTCATCTCTCTCTCCCCCTCCATCTCCCCCTCTTCCTCATCTCCACCTCCATCTCTTCCCTCCATCTCCCCATCTTCCCTCCATCTCCTCCCTCCATCTCCCCTCTCCATCCATCTCCATCTCCTCTTCCTCATCTACCACTCTCTCCACTCCATCTCCATCTCTTCCCTCCATCTCCCTCTCTCCCCACTCCATCTCCCCTCCATCTCTCTCCCTCCATCTACTACTCTCTCCCTCCATCTCCATCTCCTCCCCCCATCTACCATCTCCCACTCCATCTCCATCTCCTCTCTCCCCTCCATCCCCTCCCCCTCCATCTCCTCTGTCCTCTCCATCTCCCCTCTCCCTCTCTCTCCCATCTCTCCCCTCTCCATCTCTCTCCATCTCACCTCTCCATGTCCTCTCCATCTCCCTCTCCATGTCCTCTCTCCATCTCCCCTCTCCCATCTCCTCTCTCATCCTCCATCTCCCTCTCTCCATGTCCCTCTCTCCATCTCCATCTCCCTCTCTCTCCCTCCCCTCCATCTCTCTCTCCCCTTCACCTCCCTCTCTCTCTCCATCTCCCTCCTCTCTCCTCTCCATCTCCTCTCTGCTCTCTCCATCTCTCCCTCCTCTCTCCATCTCACCTCTCTGTCTCTACATCTCCCCTCTCCATGTCCTCTCCATCTCTCCTCCATGTCCTCTCCATCTCCTCTCTCCATCTCCCCTCTCCATGTCCTCTCTCCATCTCCCCTCTCCATGTTCTCTCTCCATCTCCCCTCTCCATGTCCTCTCTCCATCTCCATGTCCTCTCTCCATCTCCCCTCTCCATGTCCTCTCTCCATCTCCCCTCTCCATCCATCTCCATCTCCCCTCTCCATGTCCTCTCTCCATCTCCCTCTCCATGTCCTCTCTCCATCTCCCCTCTCTCTCCATGTCCTCTCTCCATCTCCCCTCTCCATGTCCTCTCTCCATCTCCCCTCTCCCCCTCTCCATGTCCTCTCTACATCTCACCTCTCCATGTCCTCTCTACATCTCCCCTCTCCATGTCCTCTCTCCATCTCCCCTCTCCATGTCCTCTCTCCATCTCCCCTCTCCATGTTCTCTCTCTCTCCCCTCTCCATGTCCCCTCTCCATGTCCTCTCTCCATCTCCCTCCATGTCTCCATGTCCTCTCTCCATCTCCATGTCCTCTCCATCTCCCTCTCCATGTCCATCTCCATCTCCCATCTCCCATGTCCTCTCTCCATCTCCATGTCCTCTCTCCATCTCCTCTCTCCATCTCCTCTCTCCATCTCCCCTCTCCATGTCCTCTCTCCATCTCCCCCTCTCCATGTCCTCTCTCCATCTCCCCTCTCCATGTCCTCTCCATCTCCCCTCTCCATGTCTCTCCCATCTCCCCTCTCCATGTCCTCTCTCCTCTCCATGTCCTCTCTCCATCTCCCCTCTCCAGGCCCCATCTCCATGTCCTCTCTCCATCTCCCTCTCTCATGTCCTCTCTCCATGTCCCCTCTCCATCTCCCCTCTCCATGTCCTCTCTCCATCTCCATCTCTCCATCCTCCTCCATCTCCATGTCCTCTCTCCATCTCCCTCTCCCAGGCTCCATCTCCCTGTCCCTCTCCATGTCCTCTCTCCATCTCCCTCTCTCTCCCCTCCCATCCCCATCTCCATGTTCTCTCCATCTCCTCTCTCCTCTCTGCTCTCTCCATCTCCCTCTCTCCTCTCATCTCCCTCTCTCCATGTCTCTCTACATCTCCCCTCTCCATGTCCTCTCCATCTCCCCCTCTCTGTCCTCTCCCATCTCCCCCTATCCATGTCCTTTCTCCATCTCCCCTCTCCCTCTCTCATCTCCTGTCTCTCTCCATCTCCCCTCTCCATCCCTCTCTCCATCTCCCCTCTCCAGGCCTCCCATCTCCATGTCCTCTCCATGTCCCTCTCCATCTCCCCTCTCTCCATCTCCCTCTCCAGGCCCCATCTCCATGTCCTCTCTCCATCTCTCTCCATCTCCCTCTCCATCTCTGCTCTCTCCATCTCTCCCATGTCCTCTCTGCTCTCTCCATCTCCCCATCTCCTCTCTGCCCTCTCCTCTCTCCATCTCCTCTCTCCATGTCCTCTCCTCTCTGTCTCCCTCTCCTCTCTGCCTCTCTCCCTCTCCTCTCTCTCCTCTCTCCTCTCTCCTGTTCCCTCTCCATCTCCTCTCTCCCTCTCCTCTCTCCTCTCTCCCTCTCCTCTCCCTCTCTCCTCTCTGCTCTCTCCTCTGTCCTCTCTGCTCTCTCCCTCTCCTCTCCCTCTCCTCTCTGCCCTCTCTCCCTCTCCTCTCCTCTCTGCCCTCTCTCTCCCTGTCCTCTCTGCTCTCTCTCCCCTCTCTCTCTCCTCTCTCCCCCTCTCCTCTCCTCTCCTCTCTCCCTCCCTCTCTGCCCTCTCCCTCCTGCTCTCTCCCTCTCTGCTCTCTCCCTCTCCTCTCTGCTCTCTCCCTCTCCTCTCCTCTCTGCCCCCTCTCCTCTCTGCCCTCTCCCTCTCCTCTCTCTCTCTCTCCCTCTCCTCTCTGCCCTCTCTCCCTCTCCTCTCTCTCTCCCTCTCCTCTCTGCCCTCTCCCTCTCCTCTCTGCTCTCTCCTCTCTGCTCTCTCCTCTCTGCTCTCTCCCTGTCCTCTCTGCTCTCTCCCTGTCCTCTCTGCTCTCTCCCTCTCCTCTCTCTCTCCCTCTCCTCTCTGCCCTCTCCCTCTCCTCTCTGTCCTCTCCCTCTCTGCTCTCTCCTTTCTGCTCTCTCCTCTCTGCTCTCTCCTCTCTGCTCTCTGCTCTCTCCCTGTCCTCTCTGCTCTCTCCCTGTCCTCTCTGCTCTCTCCTTCAACTCTCCTCTAAAACTCTTCGTCAACTTCTTCTCTTACTCCTCCTCTGATTCACTTCTATTATATAACCCACCTCTTTAACACACAACACCCCCCTTCCTCTCTCTGCCCCCACACGTGTCTAGATTATAGATCCACGCCTCCCTTTCTCAAAAGGTTACTTGTTTTATTGATTTATTTTTCCTTCTCTGTTTCTTTAAGTTATTTCATGAGGGTTTTTGTGTGTCTTCATTGAAGTGTGAACCGTCTGTTGTAGAGTTGTGAGGAGGAAGAGTCTGGTTGGCTGTAGAACAATAGAACCAGGGTCTGGTTGGCTGTAGAACAATAGAACCAGGGTCTGGTTGGCTGTAGAACAATAGAACCATCAGTCTGATTGGCTGTAGAACAATAGAACCAGGGTCTGGTTGGCTGTAGAACAATGTAACCAGGGTCTGGTTGGCTGTAGAACAATAGAACCAGGGTCTGGTTGGCTGTAGAACAGTAGAACCAGGGTCTGGTTGGCTGTAGAACAATAGAACCAGGGTCTGGTTGGCTGTAGAACAATAGAACCAGGGTCTGGTTGGCTGTAGAACAATAGAACCATCAGTCTGGTTGGCTGTAGAACAATAGAACCAGGGTCTGGTTGGCTGTAGAACAATAGAACCAGGGTCTGGTTGGCTGTAGAACAATAGAACCAGGGTCTGGTTGGCTGTAGAACAATAGAACCAGGGTCTGGTTGGCTGTAGAACAATAGAACCATCAGTCTGGTTGGCTGTAGAACAATAGAACCAGGGTCTGGTTGGCTGTAGAACAATAGAACCAGGGTCTGGTTGGCTGTAGAACAATAGAACCAGGGTCTGGTTGGCTGTAGAACAATAGAACCAGGGTCTGGTTGGCTGTAGAACAATACATTTACATTTACATTTAAGTCATTTAGCAGCTCTTATCCAGAACAAAATAGAACCCTTCTGACATCCAGTGGAACAGCCACTTGGCTAGTAGAACAAATAGAACCAGGGTCTGGTTGGCTGTAGAACAATAGAACCAGGGTCTGGTTGGCTGTAGAACAATAGAACCAGGGTCTGGTTGGCTGTAGAACAATAGAACCAGGGTCTGGTTGGCAGTAGAACAATAGAACCATCAGTCTGGTTGGCTGTAGAACAATCGAACCATCAGTCTGGTTGGCTGTAGAACAATAGAACCAGGGTCTGGTTGGCTGTAGAACAATAGATCCATCAGTCTGGTTGGCAGTAGAACAATAGAACCATCAGTCTGGTTGGCTGTAGAACAATAGAACCATCAGTCTGGTTGGCTGTAGAACAATAGAACCAGGGTCTGGTTGGCTGTAGAACAATAGAACCATCAGTCTGGTTGGCTGTAGAACAATAGAACCAGGGTCTGGTTGGCTGTAGAACAATAGAACCAAGGTCTGGTTGGCTGTAGAACAATAGAACCAGGGTCTGGTTGGCTGTAGAACAATATAACCAGGGTCTGATCGGCATTAGAACAATAGAACCATCAGTCTGGTTGGCTGTAGAACAATAGAACCATCAGTCTGGTTGGCTGTAGAACAATAGAACCATCAGTCTGGTTGGCTGTAGAACAATAGAACCATCAGTCTGGTTGGCTGTTGGAAACAATAGAACCATCAGTCTGGTTGGCTGTAGAACAATAGAACCATCAGTCTGGTTGGCTGTAGAACAATAGAACCATCAGTCTGGTTGGCTGTAGAACAATAGAACCATCAGTCTGGTTGGCTGTAGAACAATAGAACCATCAGTCTGGTTGGCTTTAGAACAATAGAACCATCAGTCTGGTTGGCTGTAGAACAATAGAACCATCAGTCTGGTTGGCTTTAGAACAATAGAAACATCAGTCTGGTTGGCTGTAGGACAATAGAACCATCAGTCTGGTTGGCTGTAGAACAATAGAACCATCAGTCTGGTTGGCTGTAGAACAATAGAACCAGGGTCTGGTTGGCTGTAGAACAATAGAACCAGGGTCTGGTTGGCTGTAGAACAATAGAACCAGGGTCTGGTTGGCTGTAGAACAATAGATCCATCAGTCTGGTTGGCAGTAGAACAATAGAACCATCAGTCTGGTTGGCTGTAGAACAATAGAACCATCAGTCTGGTTGGCTGTAGAACGATAGAACCAGGGTCTGGTTGGCTGTAGAACAATAGAACCAGGGTCTGGTTGGCTGTAGAACAATAGAACCAAGGTCTGGTTGGCTGTAGAACAATAGAACCAGGGTCTGGTTGGCTGTAGAACAATATAACCAGGGTCTGATTGGCATTAGAACAATAGAACCATCAGTCTGGTTGGCTGTAGAACAATAGAACCATCAGTCTGGTTGGCTGTAGAACAATAGAACCATCAGTCTGGTTGGCTGTAGAACAATAGAACCATCAGTCTGGTTGGCTGTAGAACAATAGAACCATCAGTCTGGTTGGCTGTAGAACAATAGAACCATCAGTCTGGTTGGCTGTAGAACAATATAATCATCAGTCTGGTTGGCTGTAGAACAATAGAACCATCAGTCTGGTTGGCTGTAGAACAATAGAACCATCAGTCTGGTTGGCTGTAGAACAATAGAACCATCAGTCTGGTTGGCTGTAGAACAATAGAACCATCAGTCTGGTTGGCTGTAGAACAATATAACCATCAGTCTGGTTGGCTGTAGAACAATAGAACCATCAGTCTGGTTGGCTGTAGAACAATAGAACCATCAGTCTGGTTGGCTGTAGAACAATAGAACCATCAGTCTGGTTGGCTTTAGAACAATAGAACCATCCGTCTGGTTGGCTGTAGAACAATAGAACCATCAGTCTGGTTGGCTTTAGAACAATAGAACCATCAGTCTGGTTGGCTGTAGAACAATAGAACCATCAGTCTGGTTGGCTGTAGAACAATAGAACCATCAGTCTGGTTGGCTGTAGAACAATAGAACCATCAGTCTGGTTGGCTGTAGAACAATAGAACCATCAGTCTGGTTGGCTTTAGAACAATAGAACCATCAGTCTGGTTGGCTGTAGAACAATAGAACCAGGCTCTGGTTGGCTGTAGAACAATAGAACCATCTCTGGTTGGCTGTAGAACAATAGAACCATCAGTCTGGTTGGCTGTAGAACAATAGAACCATCAGTCTGGTTGGCTTTAGAACAATAGAACCATCAGTCTGGTTGGCTGTAGAACAATAGAACCATCAGTCTGGTTGGCTGTAGAACAATAGAACCATCAGTCTGGTTGGCTGTAGAACTATAGAACCATCAGTCTGGTTCAGTCACGCAGCAATGAAACTCACTGGCTGCTTCAGACATGTACACAGTTATACAAGTGTGTGTTCGTGCAGTGGTGGTAAAGCAGGGATTGAGTTATTGAGGCAGTCCGTGGGCTGATCTCAAAATATATATATATACAACTTTTAAAGGAATTTTAATAACAAAATTAAACTACTTTTGGCCAAGGGATCAGTGGAATAGTGTTGAACGGGAACCAGATAACAACTGAGATTTGCCATACAAAAACACAGCCCATCTCAGAGTGGGAACCAACAGCCCATCTCAGGGTGGGGACAGACAGCCCATCTCAGGGTGGGGACAGACAGCCCATCTCAGGTTGGGAGGACATACAGCCCATCTCAGGGTGGGGATAGACAGCCCATCTCAGGGTGGGGACAGACAGCCCATCTCAGGGTGGGGACAGACAGCCCATCTCAGGGTGGGGACAGACAGCCCATCTCAGGGTGGGGACCAACAGAACCATCTCAGGGTGGGGACAGACAGCCCATCTCAGGGTGGGGACAGACAGCCCATCTCAGGGTGGGGACAGACAGCCCATCTCAGGGTGGGGACAGACAGCCCATCTCAGGGTGGGGACAGACAGCCCATCTCAGGGTGGGGACAGACAGCCCATCTCAGGGTGGGGACAGACAGCCCATCTCAGGGTGGGGACAGACGGCCCATCTCAGGGTGGGAGGACAGACAGCCCATCTCAGGGTGGGAGGACAGACAGCCCATCTCAGGGTGGGGATAGACAGCCCATCTCAGGGTGGGGACAGACAGCCCATCTCAGGGTGGGAGGACAGACAGCCCATCTCAGGTTGGGAGGACATACAGCCCATCTCAGGGTGGGGACCAACAGACCATCTCAGAGTGGGGACAGACAGCCCATCTCAGGTTGGGAGGACATACAGCCCATCTCAGGGTGGGAGGACAGACAGCCCATCTCAGGGTGGGGACCAACAGACCATCTCAGGGTGGGAGGACAGACAGCCCATCTCAGGGTGGGGACAGACAGCCCATCTCAGGGTGGGAGGACAGACAGCCCATCTCAGGGTGGGGACAGCAGCCCATCTCAGGGTGGGGACAGAGGGCCCATCTCAGCGTGGGGACAGACAGCCCATCTCAGGGTGGGGACAGACAGCCCATCTCAGGGTGAGGACAGACAGCCCATCTCAGGGTGGGGACAGACAGCCCATCTCAGGGTGGGGACAGACAGCCCATCTCAGGGTGGGGACAGACAGCCCATCTCAGGGTGGGGACAGACAGCCCATCTCAGGGTGGGGACAGACAGCCCATCTCAGGGTGGGGACAGACAGCCCATCTCAGGGTGGGGACAGACAGCCCATCTCAGGGTGGGGACAGACAGCCCATCTCAGGGTGGGGACAGACAGCCCATCTCAGGGTGGGGACAGACAGCCCATCTCAGCGTGGGGACAGACAGCCCATCTCAAGGTGAGGACAGACAGCCCATCTCAGGGTGGGGACAGACAGCCCATCTCAGGGTGGGGACAGACAGCCCATCTCAGGGTGGGGACAGACAGCCCATCTCAGGGTGGGAGGACAGACAGCCCATCTCAGGTTGGGAGGACATACAGCCCATCTCAGGGTGGGGACCAACAGACCATCTCAGGGTGGGGACAGACAGCCCATCTCAGGGTGGGGACAGACAGCCCATCTCAGGGTGGGAGGACAGACAGCCCATCTCAGGGTGGGACAGACAGCCCATCTCAGGGTGGGGACAGACAGCCCATCTCAGGGTGGGGACAGACAGCCCATCTCAGGGTGGGGACAGACAGCCCATCTCAGGGTGGGGACAGACAGCCCATCTCAGGGTGGGGACAGGCAGCCCATCTCAGGGTGGGGACAGACAGCCCATCTCAGGGTGGGGACAGACAGCCCATCTCAGGGTGGGGACAGACAGCCCATCTCAGGGTGGGGATAAACAGCCCATCTCAAGGTGAGGACAGACAGCCCATCTCAGGGTGAGGACAGACAGCCCATCTCAGGGTGAGGACAGACAGCCCATCTCAGGGTGGGGACAGACAGCCCATCTCAGGGTGGGGACTGACAGCCCATCTCAGGGTGAGGACAGACAGCCCATCTCAGGGTGAGGACAGACAGCCCATCTCAGGGTGGGGACAGACAGCCCATCTCAAGGTGGGAGGACAGACAGCCCATCTCAGGGTGGGGACAGACAGCCCATCTCAAGGGTGAGGACAGACAGCCCATCTCAGTGTGTAGACCAGTCATCTCAGTGTGTAGACCAGTCATCTCAGTGTGTAGACCAGTCATCTCAGTGTGTAGACCAGTCATCTCAGTGTGTAGACCAGTCATCTCAGTGTGTAGACCAGTCATCTCAGTGTGTAGACCAGTCATCTCAGTGTGCAGACCAGTCATCTCAGTGTGTAGACCAGTCATCTCAGTGTGTAGACCAGTCATCTCAGTGTGTAGACCAGTCATCTCAGTGTGTAGACCAGTCATCTCAGTGTGTAGACCAGTCATCTCAGTGTGTAGACCAGTCATCTCAGTGTGTAGACCAGTCATCTCAGTGTGTAGACCAGTCATCTCAGTGTGCAGACCAGTCATCTCAGTGTGCAGACCTAATCTACACATCACCATCTGGCTTTAAGGGGTCACCTTAACTTTTAATTGTAAAGAGTATTATTTTTAAATTGCGGCTGCAGAGTTTTAAAACCCTCCTCTGTCATTGGTTTAAATCAGTGCACCAGTGAGAGCTCTCTCTCTCTCACAGTCTTTCTCTCTCTCCATCAGTTCCATTCAAATTGCATCCAAAATAGATAACCCTGTTCTAGATAGCCCTATATATAGATGTCAGATCCTACCTCTTTCAGGTAATAGATTCAATGCAGTATTAGCCTCATATTTAGTTAATATGGGTTATACATAATAAGCTCCTAACTTATTGTCACGCCCTTACCTTAGAGATCCTTTTTATGTCTCTGTATTGGTTTGGTCAAGGCGTGAGTCGGGGTGGGCATTTCTATGTTTTGTGTTCTACGTTTTCTATTTCTTTGTGTTCGGCCGGGTATGGTTCTCAGTCAGGGACAGCTGTCTATCGTTGTCTCTGATTGGGAACCATATTTAGGCAGCCTTTTTCCCTCCTGTGGGTGTGGGAAGTTGTCTTTGTTTGTAGAATTATAGCCCTGAGGCTTCACGGTCGTTTTTGTATTGGTTATTGTTTTAGTCAGCGTCATCCGAAAAAAGACTATGGTAGACTATAACAGTTATTAATTCAGACCGGTAACCATTCAGATGGTGGTAGACTATAACAGTTATTAATTCAGACCGATAACCATTCAGATGGTAGTAGACTATAGCAGTTATTAATTCAGACCCATAACCATTCAGATGGTGGTAGACTATAGCAGTTATTAATTCAGACCCATAACCATTCAGATGGTGGTAGACTATCCAGCAGTTATTAATTCAGACCCATAACCATTCAGATGGTGGTGACTATAGCAGTTATTAATTCAGACCCATAACCATTCAGATGGTGGTAGACTATAGCAGTTATTAATTCAGACCCATAACCATTCAGATGGTGGTAGACTATAGCAGTTATTAACTCAGACCCATAACCATTCAGACCCATAACCATTCAGACCCATAACCATTCAGACCCATAACCATTCAGATGGTAGTAGACTATAGCAGTTATTAATTCAGACCCATAACCATTCAGATGGTGGTAGACTATAGCAGTTATTAATTCAGACCCATAACCATTCAGACCCATAACCATTCAGACCCATAACCATTCAGATGGTGGTAGACTATAGCAGTTATTAATTCAGACCCATAACCACTCAGACCCATAACCATTCAGATGGTGGTAGACTATAGCAGTTATTAACTCAGACCCATAACCATTCAGATGGTGGTAGACTATAGCAGTTATTAATTCAGACCCATAACCATTCAGATGGTGGTAGGCTATAGCAGTTATTAATTCAGACCCATAACCATTCAGATGGTGGTAGACTATAGCAGTTATTAATTCAGACCCATAACCATTCAGATGGTGGTAGACTATAGCAGTTATTAATTCAGACCCATAACCATTCAGATGGTGGTAGACTATAGCAGTTATGAGATCTGTCAGGATATTCTCTATTACATCACAGTAGATCTCTCTGTCAGGATATTCTCTATTACATCACAGTAGATCTCTCTGTCAGGATATTCTCTATTACATCACAGTAGATCTCTCTGTCAGGATATTCTCTATTACATCACAGTAGATCTCTCTGTCAGGATATTCTCTATTACATCACAGTAGATCTCTCTGTCAGGATATTCTCTATTACATCATTCTCTATTACATCACAGTAGATCTCTCTGTCAGGATATTCTCTATTACATCACAGTAGACCTCTCTGTCAGGATATTCTCTATTACATCACAGTAGATCTCTCTGTCAGGATATTCTCTATTACATCACAGTAGATCTCTCTGTCAGGATATTCTCTATTACATCACAGTAGACCTCTCTGTCAGAATATTCTCTATGACATCACAGTAGACCTCTCTGTCAGAATATTCTCTATTACATCACTGTAGATCTCTCTGTCAGGATATTCTCTATTGCATCACTGTAGATCTCTCTGTCAGTTTACAGATCACTGTAGATCTCTCTGTCAGTTTACAGATCACAGTAGATCTCTCTGTCAGGATATTCTCTATTGCATCACAGTAGATCTCTCTGTCAGTTTATAGATCACAGTAGAGGTCTCTGCCTACATAACACAACACACACCAGTATCTTGTAACTTACAGTACATAATGCTAGCCTGGTCACCCTACTTTTGACTGTGCTGTACAGACCATTCATATTTGGCATGACAATCACCGAACAAAGTTATACTGTACAGTACAGCTAGATGTAGGACCAGGCTAACGTTACCCATTTACAAATTCTATTGGGCCTGAGCCCCTGAACTGTCTTATATTTCTCTCTTCCTCTACCTCTTCCTCCCTCCCTCCATCTCTTCATCTTTCTGAATTGTTACTAGCTGTTGTAACAGCTTCATATCCTCCCTCCTCTCTGTTGGAACAGCTTCATATCCTCCCTCCTCTCTGTTGGAACAGCATCATATCCTCCCTCCTCTCTGCTGGAACAGCTTCATATCCTCCCTCCTCTCTGTTGGAACAGCATCATATCCTCCCTCCTCTCTGCTGGAACAGCTTCATATCCTCCCTCCTCTCTGTTGTAACAGCTTCATATCCTCCCTCCTCTCTGCTGGAACAGCTTCATATCCTCCCTCCTCTCTGTTGTAACAGCTTCATATCCTCCCTCCTCTCTGTTGTAACAGCTTCATATCCTCCCTCCTCTCTGTTGTAACAGCTTCATATCCTCCCTCCTCTCTGCTGGAACAGCTTCATATCCTCCCTCCTCTCTGTTGTAACAGCTTCATATCCTCCCCCTCCTCTCTGCTGGAACAGCTCCCTCCCCCTCCTCTCTGTTGTAACAGCTTCATATCCTCCCTCCTCTCTCTGCTGGAACAGCTTCATATCCTCCCTCCTCTCTGTTGTAACAGCTTCATATCCTCCCTCCTCTCTGCTGGAACAGCTTCATATCCTCCCTCCTCTCTGTTGTAACAGCTTCATATCCTCCCTCCTCTCTGTTGTAACAGCTTCATATCCTCCCTCCTCTCTGCTGGAACAGCTTCATATCCTCCCTCCTCTCTGCTGGAACAGCTTCATATCCTCCCTCCTCTCTGCTGGAACAGCTTCATATCCTCCCTCCTCTCTGTTGTAACAGCTTCATATCCTCCCTCCTCTCTGTTGTAACAGCTTCATATCCTCCCTCCTCTCTGTTGTAACAGCTTCATATCCTCCCTCCTCTCTGCTGGAACAGCTTCATATCCTCCCTCCTCTCTGCTGGAACAGCTTCATATCCCCCTCCTCTCTGTTGTAACAGCTTCATATCCTCCCTCCTCTCTGTTGTAACAGCTTCATATCCTCCCTCCTCTCTGCTGTTGTAACAGCTTCATATCCTCCCTCCTCTCTGTTGTAACAGCTTCATTTCCTCCCTCCTCTCTGTTGTAACAGCTTCATATCCTCCCTCCTCTCTGCTGTTGTAACAGCTTCATATCCTCCCTCCTCTCTGCTGTTGTAACAGCTTCATATCCTCCCTCCTCTCTGTTGTAACAGCTTCATATCCTCCCTCCTCTCTGCTGGAACAGCTTCATATCCTCCCTCCTCTCTGCTGGTTTACCTTGTATTCAGACTGTAAAGGTGGATCAGACAAGGTACTCTGGCTATGTCTCAAATGGCGCACAATTCCCTAATTGAATTTTTATTGAGACACCACAAGTCGACCTGATTGACAGGGAAGTCCCGCTACAGAGGAATATGGGGGGCAGAGTTCTGTTACAATGTGTGTTTATTGGCTTTAATGTGAAGGAAGGCTTGAACCTGGTAAACAACAACATGTAGTAAAACAGGACATAGTGGTCGTGTGTATAGAATTTGTATTTAAATGGAAAACTTTATTTTTGGTACGGTTCAATGGATCCTAAAGCTTAGAGCCTTGTCGGTCAACTGCAATTTACAGAGTTATTTAAAATCAGATGGTAGAGATTATACAACGTATTAAAGACATTGAACTCATGGAGTCATTCCCAACTCTATACATCATATAGAAACGCTGTACTTGTACACATCTGGGCTGTATTCATCAGTCACAATAGCTGAAAGGTTCTGGAACAACTTCATGCGTTTGTCCGTGTTTTTGTTGTTTGGTGCCTTAGATTAAATCTATTCAGACAAATTTCCAAATTCTATACATTATATTAAAACATATTCAGGCATTCCGAAGTCTACATCCCAGTCAGGTGGAACACACCTTTCCTCATATTCAGATGAAGGCATAGTGAGTTCAGAGTCGGGTTATTTCATCGCAATTATGGCGTCTCGAGAGCCTCAGTGGCGCTGCCCATGCTATCTCCATTTTGAAGTAGTCCATTTTTCTTCGGTTTCTATGTTGGTAAACCAACTGAAAAGGTGCACACTGACCCCTGCAGGGTGATGTCTGAACAGGTTTAAAGACAAGGGTGGGGATTTACTGCCCCCTGGAGGGTGTTGTCTGAACAGGTTTAAAGACAAGGTTGGGGATTTACTGCCCCCTGGAGGGTGTTGTCTGAATAGGTTTAAAGACAAGGGTGGGGATTTACTGCCCCCTGGAGGGTGTTGTCTGAACAGGTTTAAAGACAAGGGTGGGGATTTACTGCCCCCTGGAGGGTGTTGTCTGAATAGGTTTAAAGACAAGGTTGGGGATTTACTGCCCCCTGGAGGGTGTTGTCTGAACAGGAATAAAGACAAGGTTGGTGATTTACTGCCCCCTGGAGGGTGGTGTCTGAACAGGTTTAAAGACATGGTAGTGATTTACTGGCCCCTGGAGGGTGTTGTCTGAACAGGTTTAAAGGGTGGTGATTTACTGCCCCCTGGAGGGTGTTGTCTGAACAGGTTTAAAGGGTGGTGATTTACTGCCCCCTGGAGGGTGTTGTCTGAACAGGTTTAAAGGGTGGTGATTTACTGCCCCCTGGAGGGTGTTGTCTGAACAGGTTTAAAGGGTGGTGATTTACTGCCCCCTGGAGGGTGTTGTCTGAACAGGTATAAAGGGTGGTGATTTACTGCCCCCTGGAGGGTGTTGTCTGAACAGGTATAAAGGGTGGTGATTTACTGCCCCCTGGAGGGTGTCTGAACAGGTTTAAAGGGTGGGGATTTACTGCCCCCTGGAGGGTGTTGTCTGAACAGGTTTAAAGACAAGGTTGGTGATTTATTGCCCCCTGGAGGGTGTTGTCTGAACAGGTTTAAAGGTTGGTTATTTACTGCCCCCTGGAGGGTGTTGTCTGTACAGGTTTAAAGGGTGGTGATTTACTGCCCCCTGGAGGGTGTTGTCTGAACAGATTTAAAGGGTGGTGACTTACTGCCCCCTGGAGGGTGTTGTCTGTACAGGTTTAAAGGGTGGTGATTTACTGCCCCCTGGAGGGTGTTGTCTGAACAGGTTTAAAAGACAAGGTTGGTGATTTACTGCCCCCTGGAGTTATGGAATGTTTCCTCACCAGTATAATTAATTGTCTGATCCCTTGTTGATGACCCGGATGTTATCATGTGATCCTTCTTTAACCCGTAGGAAGTCCCACCCAGTGGACTACTTCAAAACTGGTGTACGCCCCCAAAGGCCCTGCCCATGCTAAAACATCTCTATGGTTACCCTTTGAGAGCTCAGACCCTGCGCTGCAGTGAGAAGGAAGGCGACGTGTGTGTGTGTTCAGGTCATGTTTTTTTTTTAACACTGTTGGTCTCAGTCGGGATGTTTCAGAAAATGACAAGTACAGCAAGTCTTTAACAGGATGAAGTTGCCCCTAGATGCTGATCTTGGGTCAGTTTAACATTTCCACCACTAAATGGTTAAGATTAGGATTGAGGAAGAGGAATCTGATCTTAGATCTGTGCCCTGGGGGAAACGTCGCGAGGCGCTCCTAACTACCAACCAGTGTTGTTAAACTGCCATGTTTGAAAACCCATTGCAAAACAAACAACCATCTGAATACAGAGTTGAACAGAGTCTGGACAATACAACCATTATAATCTCAGCCTCTAGATGCTATATCTTAACATTACATGCAAACTGTCCAGAAAGATTTAAACATGACATGAAACAGAGAGGTGGAATGCAGACAGATTTTCATTTTAAAACGCACCCTATTCCCCATTTGTCTGCGGATAAGCAGAAGACACATTTCCGATGACTGAGAAAATAAAATAATTAGTATTATAAGTATTTAGTGGTCAGAGCGTTGGGAC
>NC_088219.1:1449554-1479554 GCF_036934945.1 Oncorhynchus masou masou
GTATAGACATATAGTATAGATAGTATAGACATAGTATAGACATAGTATAGACATATAGTATATAGACACAGTATAGTATAGACATAGTATAGACAAAGTATATAGACAAAGTATAGTATGGACATAGTATAGTATAGACATAGTATAGTATAGACATAGTATAGTATATACATAGTATAGTATAGACATATATAGACATAGTATAGTATAGACATATAGACATAGTATAGTATAGACATAGTATAGTATATACATAGTATAGTATAGACATAGTATAGGCATAGTATAGTATAGACATAGTATAGTATAGACATAGTATAGTATAGGCATAGTATAGTATAGACATAGTAGACATAGTATAGTATAGACATAGTATAGTATAGACATAGTATAGTATAGACATAGTAAAGTATAGACATAGTATAGTATAGACATAGTAGACATAGTATAGTATAGACATAGTATAGTATAGACATAGTATAGTATAGACACAGTATAGTATAGACATAGTATAGACATAGTATAGTATAGACATAGTATAGTATAGACATAGTATAGTATAGACATAGTATAGTATAGACATAGTATAGGCATAGTATAGTATAGGCATAGTATAGTATAGACATAGTATAAGTATAGACACAGTATAGTATAGTATATGTCTAGACATAGTATATTTATAGTATAGTATAGACACAGTAAGTATAGAATAGACACAGTAAGTATAGAATAGACACAGTATAGTATAGACATAGTATAGTATAGACATAGTATAGTATAGACATAGTATAGACCTAGTATAGTATAGACATAGCAAGTATAGCATAGACATAGCAAGTATAGCATAGACATAGTATAGCATAGACATAGCAAGTATAGCATAGACATAGCAAGTATAGCATAGACATAGCAAGTATAGCATAGACATAGTAAGTATAACATAGACATAGTATAGTATAGACATAGTATAGACATAGTATAGTATAGACATAGTATAGTATAGACATAGTATAGTATAGACATAGTATAGTATAGACATAGTATAGTATAGACATAGTATAGACCTAGTATAGTATAGACATAGCAAGTATAGCATAGACATAGCAAGTATAGCATAGACATAGTATAGTATAGACATAGTATATTTATAGTATAGTATAGACATAGCAAGTATAGAATAGACACAGTAAGTATAGAATAGACATAGTATAGTATAGACATAGACATAGTATAGGCATAGTATTGTATAGACATAGTATAGTATAGGCATAGTATAGACATAGTAGTATAGTATAGACATAGTATAGTATAGACATAGTATAGTATAGACATAGTAAAGTATAGACATAGAAAGTATATACATAGTATAGACATAGTATAGTATAGACATAGTATAGTATAGACATAGTATAGTATAGACACAGTATAGTATAGGCATAGTATAGTATAGACATAGTATAGACATAGTATAGTATAGACATAGTATAGACATAGTATAGACATAGTATAGTATAGACATAGTAAAGTATAGGCATAGTATAGGCATAGTATAGTATAGACATAGTATAGTATAGACATAGTAAAGTATAGACACAGTATAGTATAGACATAGTATAGTCATAGTATATGTCTAGACATAGTATATGCATAGTATAGACATAGTATAGTATAGACACAGCATAGTATAGAATAGACACAGTAAGTATAGAATAGACATAGTATAGTATAGACATAGTATAGTATAGACATAGTATAGTATAGACATAGTATAGTATAGACATAGCAAGTATAGCATAGACATAGCAAGTATAGCATAGACATAGCAAGTATAGCATAGACATAGCAAGTATAGCATAGACATAGTAAGTATAGCATAGACATAGCAAGTATAGCATAGACATAGTAAGTATAGCATAGACATAGTATAGTATAGACATAGTATAGACATAGTATAGACATAGTATAGTATAGACACAGTATAGTATAGACATAGTATAGACATAGTATAGACATAGTATAGACATAGTATAGTATAGACATAGTATAGACATAGTATAGTATAGATATAGTATAGTAGACATAGTATAGCATAGACATAGTAAGTATAGCATAGACATAGTATAGTATAGCATAGACATAGTAAGTATAGCATAGACATAGCAAGTATAGTATAGACATAGTAAGTATAGCATAGACATAGTAAGTATAGCATAGACATAGTATAGACATAGTATAGTATAGACATAGTAAGTATAGACATAGTAAGTATAGCATAGACATAGTATAGTATAGCATAGACATAGTAAGTATAGCATAGAAGTATAGCATAGCATAGTATAGTATAGACACATAGTATAGTATAGACATAGTAAGTATAGACATAGTAAGTATAGCATAGACATAGTATAGATAGACATAGTATAGTATAGACATAGTAAGTATAGCATAGACATAGTAAGTATAGACATAGTATAGTATAGACATAGTATAGTATAGACATAGTAAGTATAGACATAGACATAGTATAGTATAGACATAGTATAGACATAGTATAGTATAGACATAGTATAGTATAGTATAGACATAGTATAGTATAGACATAGTATAGACATAGTAAGTATAGCATAGACATAGTATAGCATAGACATAGTATAGCATAGACATAGTAAGTATAAACATAGTATAGCATAGACATAGTAAGTATAGCATAGACATAGTATAGACATAGCAAGACATAGACATAGTATAGCATAGACATAGTAGGTATAGCATAGACATAGTAAGTATAGCATAGACATAGTAAGTATAGCATAGACATAGTATAGACATAGTATAGACATAGTATAGCATAGACATAGTATAGCATAGACATAGTAAGTATAGCATAGACATAGTAAGTATAGCATAGACATAGTAAGTATAGCATAGACATAGTATAGTATAGACATAGTATAGTATAGAGACATAGTATAGTATAGACATAGTAGGTATAGCATAGACATAGTAAGTATAGCATAGACATAGTAAGTATAGCATAGACATAGTAAGACATAGCATAGACATAGTAAGTATAGCATAGACATAGTAAGTATAGCATAGACATAGTATAGACATAGTATAGACATAGTATAGACATATAGTATAGACATAGTAAGTATAGCATAGACATAGTAAGTATAGCATAGACATAGTAAGTATAGCATAGACATAGTAAGTATAGCATAGACATAGTATAGTATAGCATAGACATAGACATAGTATAGCATAGACATAGTAAGTATAGCATAGACATAGTAAGTATAGCATAGACATAGTAAGTATAGCATAGACATAGTATAGACATAGCATAGACATAGTAAGTATAGCATAGACATAGTAAGTATAGCATAGACATAGCAAGTATAGCATAGACATAGCAAGTATAGCATAGACATAGTAAGTATAGCATAGACATAGTAGGTATAGCATAGACGTAGTAAGTATAGCATAGACGTAGTAAGTATAGCATAGACGTAGTAAGTATAGCATAGACATAGTATAGACATATAGACATAGTAGGTATAGTATAGACATAGTAAGTATAGCATAGACATAGTAAGTATAGCATAGACATAGTAAGTATAGCATAGACATAGTAAGTATAGCATAGACATAGCAAGTATAGTATAGACATAGTATAGTATAGACATAGTAAGTATAGCATAGACATAGTAAGTATAGCATAGACATAGTAAGTATAGCATAGACATAGTAAGTATAGCATAGACATAGTATAGACATAGTATAGTATAGACATAGTAAGTATAGCATAGACATAGTAGGTATAGCATAGACATAGTAGTATAGCATAGACATAGTAAGTATAGCATAGACATAGTAAGTATAGCATAGACATAGTAAGTATAGCATAGACATAGTAAGTATAGCATAGACATAGTAGGTATAGTATAGACATAGTAAGTATAGCATAGACATAGTAGTATAGACATAGTAAGTATAGCATAGACATAGTAAGTATAGCATAGACATAGTAAGTATAGCATAGTATAGTAGTAAGTATAGCATAGACATAGTATAGTATAGACATAGCAAGTATAGTATAGACATAGACAAGTATAGTATAGACATAGTATAGTATAGACATAGTAAGTATAGTAGACATAGTATAGTATAGTATAGACATAGTATAGTATAGACATAGTAAGTATAGCATAGACATAGTAAGTATAGCATAGTATAGACATAGTAAGTATAGACATAGATAGTATAGACACAGTATAGTCATAGTATAGACATAGTATAGTATAGACATAGTAAGTATAGACATAGCAAGTATAGTATAGACATAGTATAGACATAGACATAGTATAGACATAGTATAGCATAGACATAGTATAGACATAGTATAGACATAGACACAGTATAGCATAGACATAGTATAGTAAGTATAGCATAGACATAGTAAGTAGTATAGACATAGTATAGTATAGACATAGTATAGCATAGACATAGTATAGTAGTAAGTATAGCATAGACATAGTAAGTATAGCATATAGACATAGTAAGTATAGCATAGACATAGTATAGTATAGACATAGTATAGTATAGTATAGTATAGACATAGTATAGTATAGACATAGTATAGACATAGTATAGTATAGCATAGACATAGTATAGACATAGTATAGACATAGTATAGTATAGACATAGTAAGTATAGACATAGTATAGTATAGACATAGTATAGACATAGTATAGAGTATAGTATAGACATAGTAAGTATAGACATAGCAAGTATATAGACATAGCAAGTATAGTATAGACATAGTATAGTCATAGTATAGACATAGTAAGTATAGACATAGTAAGTATATAGACATAGTACATAGCATAGACATAGTAAATATAGCATAGACATAGTAGGTATAGCATATAAACATAGTAAGTATAGCATAGACATAGTATAGTATAGCATAGACATAGTATAGTATAGACATAGTAAGTATAGTATAGACATAGTAAGTATAGCATAGACATAGTATAGACATAGTAAGTATAGTATACATAGTAAGTATAGTATAGACATAGTATAGTATAGTATAGACATAGTAAGTATAGCATAGACATAGTAAGTATAGTATAGACATAGTAGGTATAGTATAGACATAGTAAGTATAGTATAGACATAGTATAGTATAGACATAGACATAGTAGCATAGACATAGTATAGACATAGTATAGTATAGACATAGACATAGTATAGTATAGACATAGTAAGTATAGCATAGACATAGACATAGTATAGTATAGACATAGTAAGTATAGCATAGACATAGTAAGTATAGCATAGACATAGTAAGTATAGCATAGACATAGTATATAGACATAGACATAGTATATAGCATAGACATAGTATAGTATAGACATAGTATAGTATAGACATAGTATATAGTATAGACATAGTATAGTATAGACATAGACATAGTATAGCATAGACATAGTAAGTATAGCATAGACATAGTATAGTATAGTATAGACATAGTAAGTATAGCATAGACATAGTATAGTATAGACATAGTATAGTATAGACATAGACATAGTATAGACATAGTATAGTATAGACATAGACATAGTATAGTATAGACATAGACATAGTATAGACATAGACATAGTAAGTATAGACATAGTAAGTATAGAGACATAGTAAGTATAGCATAGACATAGTATAGACATAGTAAGCATAGACATAGACATAGTATAGACATAGTACATAGACATAGTATAGTATAGACATATAGACATAGCAAGTATAGTATAGACATAGTAAGTATAGCATAGACATAGTAAGTATAGCATAGACATAGTAAGTATAGCATAGACATAGACATAGTATAGTATAGACATAGTACAGACATAGTATAGTATAGACATAGTATAGACATAGTATAGTATAGACATAGTATAGACATAGTATAGTATAGACATAGTAAGTATAGCATAGACATAGCAAGTATAGTATAGACATAGCAAGTATAGTATAGACATAGTATAGTATAGACATAGTAAGTGTAGACATAGCAAGTATAGACATAGTAAGTATAGCATAGACATAGTATAGTATAGACATAGCAAGTATAGTATAGACATAGTATAGTATAGACATAGTAAGTGTAGACATAGCAAGTATAGACATAGACAGTATAGACATAGACAGTATAGTATAGTATAGACATAGCAAGTATAGCATAGACATAGCAAGTATAGCATAGACATAGTATAGACATAGTATAGTATAGACATAGTATAGACATATAGTATAGACATAGTATAGTATAGACATATAGTATAGACATAGTAAGTATAGCATAGACATAGTAAGTATAGCATAGACATAGTATAGACATAGCATAGACATAGTATAGCATAGACATAGTAAGTATAGCATAGACATAGACATAGTAGTATAGTATAGACATAGTAAGTATAGCATAGACATAGTAAGTATAGCATAGACATAGTAAGTATAGCATAGACATAGTAAGTATAGCATAGACATAGTAAGTATAGTATAGACATAGTAAGTATAGTATAGACATAGTAGGTATAGCATAGACATAGTAAATATAGCATAGACATAGTATAGTATAGACATAGGAAGTATAAACATAGCAGTATAGTATAGACATAGTATAGTATAGTATAGACATAGTATAGTATAGACATAGTAAGTATAGCATAGACATAGTAAGTATACAGTATAGTCATAGTATAGACATAGGAAGTATAAACATAGCAAGTATAGTATAGACATAGTATAGTATAGTATAGACATAGTATAGTATAGACATAGTAATAGTATAGACACAGCATAGTATAGTATAGACATAGTATAGACATAGTATAGCATAGACATAGCAAGTATAGCATAGACATAGTACAATAGTATAGACATAGTAAGTATAGCATAGACATAGTAAGTATAGCATAGACATAGTAAGTATAGCATAGACATAGTAAGTATAGCATAGACATAGTAAGTATAGCATAGACATAGTAAGTATAGCATAGACATAGTAAGTATAGCATAGACATAGACATAGTAAGTATAGCATAGACATAGTATAGTATAGACATAGTATAGACATAGTATAGTATAGACATAGTATAGACATAGTATAGTATAGACATAGTATAGTATAGACATAGTATAGACATAGTATAGTATAGACATAGTATAGTATAGACATAGTATAGTATAGACATAGTATAGTATAGACATAGTATAGACATAGTATAGTATAGACATAGTAAGTATAGCATAGACATAGCAAGTATAGTATAGACATAGCAAGTATAGTATAGACATAGTATAGTATAGACATAGTAAGTGTAGACATAGCAAGTATAGACATAGTAAGTATAGCATAGACATAGTAAGTATAGCATAGACATAGTAAGTATAGCATAGACATAGTAGGTATAGTATAGACATAGTAGGTATAGCATAGACATAGTAAATATAGCATAGACATAGTATAGTATAGACATAGGAAGTATAAACATAGCAAGTATAGTATAGACACAGTATAGTCATAGTATAGACATAGTATAGTATAGACATAGTAAGTATAGCATAGACATAGTAAGTATAGTATAGTATAGACATAGGAAGTATAAACATAGCAAGTATAGTATAGACACAGTATAGTCATAGTATAGACATAGTATAGTATAGACATAGTAAGTATAAACATAGCAAGTATAGTATAGACATAGTATAGACATAGTATAGACATAGTATAGTATATAGCATAGACATAGTAAGTATAGCATAGACATAGAAAGTATAGCATAGACATAGTAAGTATAGCATAGACATAGTAAGTATAGCATAGACATAGTAAGTATAGTATAGACATAGTAAGTATAGTATAGACATAGTAAGTATAGCATAGACATAGTAAGTATAGCATAGACATAGTAAGTATAGCATAGACATAGTAAGTATAGCATAGACATAGTATAGTATAGACATAGTATAGACATAGTATAGTATATAGACATAGTATAGACATAGTATAGTATAGACATAGTATAGTATAGACATAGTATAGACATAGTATAGTATAGACATAGTATAGACATATATAGTATAGACATAGTATAGTATAGACATAGTATAGTATAGACATAGTATAGACATAGTATAGTATAGACATAGTAAGTATAGCATAGACATAGCAAGTATAGTATAGACATAGCAAGTATAGTATAGACATAGTATAGTATAGACATAGTAAGTGTAGACATAGCAAGTATAGACATAGTAAGTATAGCATAGACATAGCAAGTATAGTATAGACATAGCAAGTATAGTATAGACATAGTAAGTATAGCATAGACATAGTAAGTATAGCATAGACATAGTAAGTATAGCATAGACATAGTAAGTATAGCATAGACATAGTATAGTATAGACATAGTATAGACATAGTATAGTATAGACATAGTATAGACATAGTATAGTATAGACATAGTATAGTATCGACATAGTATAGACATAGTATAGTATAGACATAGTATAGACATAGTATAGTATAGACATAGTATAGTATAGACATAGTATAGTATAGACATAGTATAGACATAGTATAGTATAGACATAGTAAGTATAGCATAGACATAGCAAGTATAGTATAGACATAGCAAGTATAGTATAGACATAGTATAGTATAGACATAGTAAGTGTAGACATAGCAAGTATAGACATAGTAAGTATAGCATAGACATAGCAAGTATAGTATAGACATAGCAAGTATAGTATAGACATAGTATAGTATAGACATAGTAAGTGTAGACATAGCAAGTATAGACATAGTATAGTATAGACATAGTATAGTATAGTATAGACATAGCAAGTATAGCATAGACATAGCAAGTATAGCATAGACATAGTATAGACATAGTATAGTATAGGCATAGTATAGACATGGCATAGTATAGACATAGTATAGTATAGACACATTATAGTATAGACACAGTATAGTATAGACACAGTAGAGTATAGACACAGTAGAGTATAGACATAGCAAGTATAGTATAGACATAGCAAGTATAGCATAGACATAGTAAGTATAGCATAGACATAGTAAGTATAGCATAGACATAGTAAGTATAGCATAGACATAGTAAGTATAGCATAGACATAGTAAGTATAGCATAGACATAGCAAGTATAGCATAGACATAGCAAGTATAGCATAGACATAGTAAGTATAGCATAGACATAGTATAGACATAGTATAGACATAGTATAGTATAGACACAGTATAGTATAGACACATTATAGTATAGACACATTATAGTATAGACACAGTATAGTTTAGACATAGTATAGTATAGACATAGTATAGTATTGACATAGCAAGTATAGACATAGCAAGTATAGTATAGACATAGCAAGTATAGTATAGACATAGCAAGTATAGTATAGACATAGTAAGTATAGAATAGACACATTATAGTATAGACATAGTATAGACACAGTATAGTATAGACACAGTATAGTATAGACACAGTATAGTATAGACACAGTATAGTATAGACATAGCAAGTATAGCATAGACATAGTAAGTATAGCATAGACATAGTAAGTATAGTATAGCAAGTATAGTATAGTATAGACATAGTATAGACATAGTAAGTATAGACATAGCAAGTATAGTATAGTCATAGTATAGTCATAGTATAGACATAGTATAGTATAGACATAGTAAGTATAGACATAGCAAGTATGGATGTCATAAGGTGAATTCACCAATTTGTAAGTCGCTCTGGATAAGAGCGTCTGCCAAATGACTTAAATGTTAAATGTTATAGCATAGACATAGCAAGTATAGCATAGACATAGTAGGTATAGTATAGACATAGTAGGTATAGCATAGACATAGTAGGTATAGCATAGACATAGTAGGTATAGTATAGACATAGTAAGTATAGTATAGACATAGTAGGTATAGCATAGACATAGTAAGTATAGCATAGACATAGTAGGTATAGTATAGACATAGTATAGTATAGACATAGTAAGTATAGCATAGACATAGTATAGTATAGACATAGTATAGTATAGACAGTATAGTATAGACATAGTAAGTATAGACATAGCAAGTATAGCATAGACATAGCAAGTATAGCACAGACATAGTAAGTATAGCATAGGCATAGTAAGTATAGCATAGACATAGTAAGTATAGCATAGACATAGTAAGTATAGCATAGACATAGTAAGTATAGTATAGACATAGCAAGTATAGTATAGACGTAGCTAGTATAGACGTAGCATTATAGTAGTAATAGTAAGTATAGTATAGCCGTATAGTATTATGGTAGTAATAGTAAGAATAGATGTAAAGTATTATAGTAATGATTGTAAATATAGTATAGATGTATAGTAGTAAGTGTTGCATAGAATTATATTATTATAGCAGTAATAGTAAGTACACTTAATATTAGTGTAGTAATAGTAAGTATAGTATAGACTTACAATACCATCTAAACATTTGGGGTCACTTAGAAATGTCCTTGTTTTTGAAAGAAAAGCATTTTTTTTGTCCATTAAAATCACATCAAATTGATCAGAAATACAGTGTAGACATTGTTAATGGTGTAAATGACTATTGTAGCTGGAAACAGCAGATTTTTTATGGAATATCTACAAAGGTTTACAGGCCAGTTTTATGGCTTCTATATTATTATAGTATTACAATAGTAATAGTAAGTATAGAATAGACATATAGTATTGCAGTAGTAATAGCAAGTGTAGTATAGATGCATATTATTATAGTAGTATTAGTAGGTGTAGTATAGATGTATAGTAGTAATAGTAAGTATAGTAGACAGTATTATAGTAGTAATAGTAAGTGTAGTATGGACATATAGTATTATAGTAGTAATAGTAAGTGTAGTAGATGTATATTATTATAGTAGTAATAGTAAGTATAGACGTATAGTAGTAATAGTAAATGTAGTATAGACGTATAGTATTATAGTCGTAGTTGTAGTAGCAGTAAGTATAGTATAGACGTATAGTAGTAATAGTAAATGTAGTATAGATGTATAGTATTATAGTCGTAGTTGTAGTAGCAGTAAGTATAGTAAAGACGTATAGTATTATAATAATAGTAAGTATAGACGTATAGTAGTAATAGTAAATGTAGTATAGATGTATAGTATTATAGTCGTAGTTGTAGTAGCAGTAAGTATAGTATAGACGTATAGTAGTAATAGTAAATGTAGTATAGATGTATAGTATTATAGTCGTAGTTGTAGTAGCAGTAAGTATAGTATAGACGTATAGTAGTAATAGTAAATGTAGTATAGATGTATAGTATTATAGTCGTAGTTGTAGTAGCAGTAAGTGTAGTATAGACATATAGTATTATAGTAATAGTAAGTATAGATATACAGTAGTAATATTACATATAGTATAGATGTATAATATTATAATAGTAATAGTAAGTGTAGTATAGATAGTATTGTAGTAGTAGTAATAAGTGTAGTATAGACATATGGTAGTAATAGCAAGTATAGTATAGACATATAGTAGTAATAGTAAATGTAGTATAGACAGAGTATTATAGTAGCAATAGTAAGTATAGTACAGACATATAGTATTATAGGAATAGTAAGTATAGTATAGACATATAGTAGTAATAGTACATGTAGTATAGATGTATAGTATTATAGTAGTAGTTGTAGTAGCAGTAAGTGTAGTAAAGATGTATAGTAGTAATAGTAAATGTAGTATAGATGTATAGTATTATAGTAGTAGTTGTAGTTGCAGTAAGTATAGTATAGATGTATAGTAGTAATAGTAAATGTAGTATAGATGTATAGTATTATAGTAGTAGTTGTAGTAGCAGTAAGTGTAGTAAAGACTTATAGTATTATAATAATAGTAAGTATAGTACATATGTATAGTATTATAGTAATAGTAAGTATAGACATATAGTAGTAATAGTAAATATAGTATAGACAGAGTATTATAGTAAGTATAGTACAGACATATAGTATTATAGTAATAGTAAGTATAGTATAGACGTGTAGTAGTAGTTAGTATAGTATAGACATATAGTATTATAGTAATACGTAAAGTATAGTATAGACGTGTGGAGGTAAGTGTAGTATAGAAAAATAGTATTATAGTATTAGTAAGTACAGTATAGTAGTAATAGTAAGTGTAGTATAGACAAATAGTATAGTATTAGTAGTATTAAGTACAGTGCAGTAGTAATAGTAAGTGTAGTATAGACAAATAGTATTAGTAGTAAGTATAGTATTAGTAGTAGTAGTAAGTATAGTATTAGTAGTAGTAAGTATAGTAGTACTAGTAAGTGTAGTATAGACAAATAGTATAGTATTAGTAGTATTAAGTACATTGCAGTAGTAATAGAAAGTGTAGTATAGACAAATAGTAGTAGTAGTAAGTATAGTAGTAATAGTAAGTGTACTATAGACAAATAGTATTATAGTATTAAGTATAGTATAGTAGTAATAGTAAGTATAGTATAGACCAGCGTTTCCCAAACTCGGTCCTCTGGACCCAGAGGGGAGCACTTTTTGGTTTTTGCCCCAACACTATGATTGATTACTTGAATCAGCTGTTTAGTGCTAGGAACAAACACCAAAACGTGGACACAGGGGTGACCCCAGGACCGAGTTTGGGAAAGCCTGGTGTAGATGTATAGTACTATAGTAGTACTCACCCCCCACAAGTTAATCGTCTGCTCAAACTCCTTCTCTCCATCAAAGACAATGTGGATGTTGAGCTGTGGAGGAGAATGGTCTAAATCAGGACCCACTACAGTGAGAATACAGGGCCCGGTGTGTGTTTCAGGGTGTTACTGTTCCCTCTACATAGCTGATGTCAGGGAGTTGGTTCGACCATTGACCCTGACCCTGAGTGTGTGTGTGTGTGTCATAGGCGTAATTGCAACGGGGGATGGGAGGGGGGGACATGTCCCACCCAATATTCAAACAGGTGGTGAAGGTAGGCAACATTATCTCCACCACACTGATTCTCAACACGGGTAGACCCCACAAGGGTGCGTCCTCAGTCCCCTCCTGTACTCCCTGTATACCCACGACTGACTGGCCTCACACAGTTCCAACTCCATCATCATGTTCACTGACGACACGACAGTAGTAGGCCTGATCACCAACAACGACTAGACAGCCTACAGAGAGGAGGTAGGCACTCTGACGGCGTAGTGCCAGGTTGTGGTATTCAGGTGGAGCCAGGCTGTTCACGCCCCCCATCCTCATCAACGGGACCGCCGTGGAGACGGTCAATAACTTAAAATTCCTTGTAGTAAACGTCTCAAAGAAGCAGAAATGGTATAACCACACGGACACCGTAGTGAAGAGGCACGACAGCGACTCTTTAACCTCTGGATGCTGAAGAAATTCGGCCTGTCCCCGAGGGCTATCACAGTGTTCTACAGGAGCACCACTGAGAGCATACTGTCGGGCTGCATCACAATGTTCTACAGGAGCACCATCGAGAGCATACTATCAGGCTCCATCAGTGTTCTACAGAAGCACCATCGAGAGCCTACTGTCAGGCTGCATTAGTGTTCTACAGGAACACCATCAAGAGCATACTATCAAGCTCCAACACAGTGTTCTACAGGTGTTCTACAGGAGCACCATCGAGAGCATACTGTCAGGCTGCATCAGTGTTCTACAGGAGCACCATCGAGAGCATACTGTCGGGGTGCATCACAGCCTGGTACGGCAACTGTTTTTGGACTGAAGCTGCAGAGATCGACACATCTCAACATCAACTGTTCAGAGGAGACTGTGTGAATCAGGTCTTCATGGTCAAATTGCTGCAAAGAAACCACTACCAAAGGACACCAATAAGAAGAGGCTTGCTTGGGCCAGGAAACACAAGCAATGGACATTTAGACCGGTGGAAATGTGTCCTTTGCTCTCCTTTCCTTCACACTCCAAATTGGAGTCCAAATCTTTGGTTCCAACCGCTGTGTCTTTGTGAGACGCGGTGTGGGTGAACGGATGATCTCCGCATGTGTAGTTCCCACCGTGAAGCACGGAGGAGGAGGTGTGATGGTGCTTTGCTGGTGACGCTGTCAGTGATTTATTTACAATTCAAGGGACACTTAACCAGCATAGCTACCACAGCATTCTGCAGAGAGACACCATCCCATCTGGTTTGAGCTTAGTGGGACTATACAGTCAGACCTGGTGACTGATACGTTTTTCAACAGGACAATGATCCAACACACCTCCAGGCTGTGTAAGGGCTATTTGACCAAGAAGGAGAGTGATGGAGTGCTGCATCAGATAACCTGGCCTCCACAATCACCCGACCTCAACCCAATTGAGATGGTTTTGGAGTGTGAAGGAAAAGCAGCCAACAAGTGCTCAACATTTGTGGGTGCTCCTTCAAGACTGTTGGAAAAGCATTCCAGACGAAGCTGGTTAAGAAAATGCCAAGAGTGTGCAAAGCTGTCATCAAGGCAAAGATTGGCTATTTGGAGAATCTCAAATATAAAATATATTTTGATTTGTTTAACACTTTTTTGGTTACTACATGATTCCATATGTGTTATTTCATGGTTGTGATGTCTTCACTATTATTTTACAATGTAGAAAATAGTAAAAAAATAAAGACAAACTATGAATGAGTAGATGTGTCCAAACTTTGCGTTGTAAAACTTTTGACCGGCAGTATAGTCCTCTTTCCCCGCCTTCAAATACCCCTCTATATAGCCCTCAATGTGTGTGTGTGTGTGTGTGTGTGTGTGTGTGTGTGTGTGTGTGTGTGTGTGTGTGTGTGTGTTTAAATATTAGTGTGGGGTCCAGAAGTCCCCACAAGAAAAGTAAACAAACAAACAAAAATGACAAACTGTGAACATTTTGTTAGTCCCCACAGAGTCAAATTATACTTCTAGGGGGCTTAGGGTTAAGGTCAGAATTACGGGTTAGGAGCTAGGCTTAGTTTTTTAGGGTTAGGTTTTGGGAACAGGATTTTGAATGTGTGTCCCCACAATGTTAGTTATACAAGACTGTGTGTCTCACCGTGCAGCTGTTTCCCTCTACATAACTGACGGCTGGCAGAGAGTTCTTAGCGTAGATGGAGATGATCACCTGACTTCCTGTCTGATGCCAGTCGAACCTGCACGGGACCACTGTCTTACCCTAAGCACACACAAACAGGGTCAGCCTCACACACAAACACACACAGGGTCAGCCTCACACACAAACACACACAGGGTCAGCCTCATACACAAACACACACAGGGTCAGCCTCACACACAAAAATGTACACACACACACACAAACAGGGTCACACACACAGGGTCAGACTCACACACAAAAATGTACACACAGACAGACAGACAGACAGACAGACAGACAGACAGACAGACAGACAGACAGGGTCACACACACAGGGTCACACACACAGGGTCACACACACAGGGTCACACACACAGGGTCAGACTCTCTCACACACACACATTAGAAGTTACTTGTAGGTTGTAACACCATGGTTGGTCACATATCCATCCCCCTGTATTCCAACCCCCTGTATTCCTTATCCAACCCCCTGTATTCCATATCCAACCCCCTGTATTCCATATCCAACCCCCTGTATTCCTTATCCAACCCCCTGTATTCCTTATCCAACCCCCGTATTCCTTATCCAACCCCCTGTATTCCTTATCCAACCCCCTGTATTCCTTATCCAACCCCTGTATTCCTTATCCAACCCCCTGTATTCCTTATCCAACCCCCTGTATTGCGTATTCCAACCCCCTGTATTGCGTATTCCAACCCCCTGTATTGCGTATTCCAACCCCCTGTATTGCGTATTCCAACCTCCTGTATTGCGTATTCCAACCCCCTGTATTCCATATCCAACCCCCTGTATTCCATATCCAACCCCCTGTATTCCTTATCCAACCCCCTGTATTCCTTATCCAACCCCCTGTATTCCTTATCCAACCCCCTGTATTCCTTATCCAACCCCCTGTATTCCAACCCCCTGTATTCCTTATCCAACCCCCTGTATTCCTTATCCAACCCCCTGTATTCCATATCCATCCCCCTGTATTCCAACCCCTGTATTCCTTATCCAACCCCTGTATTCCTTATCCAACCCCCGTATTCCATGTATCTGTCCAGTGTGTTTCTGAACTGTATTCCTTATCCAACCCCCTGTATTCCTTATCCAACCCCTGTATTCCTTATCCAACCCCCTGTATTCCTTATCCAACCCCCTGTATTCCATGTATCTGTCCAGTGTGTTTCTGAACTGTATTCCTTATCCAACCCCCTGTATTCCATGTATCTGTCCACTGTGTTTCTGAACTGTATTCCTTATCCAACCCCCTGTATTCCTTATCCAACCCCCTGTATTCCATGTATCTATCCAGTGTGTTTCTGAAACCAGATGGTGGACACAGACACTCAAGAGTGTGTCCCAATAATCTAGGTTCAACCAAAGTGTGCACTTATTCACTTCCCTTCATGGATTTGAAAGGAAATGACCGGAATATGGAAAGTGCTTCTAGCCAATGCCTTCATCAGTCCGATGGTTTTAAATGTGTGGGGAGTGGTGAACGAGGCACAGAAAGGAGAGATTGTTGGAACTCAACCTCTGGCATGCTCTCGGAACAGACCCCCGACCCCCGAACCCTACCGACCCCGATCCCACCGACCCCCGACCCACCGTGTCTTTCTTTCTCCAGAGGTGGTTGCCCCGGCTACAGCCCTCCTGTGAGAGGAACGTGTTGAAGTCTGACGTTTTCTTCTTGCAACAACTCCAGTACTTCATACTGGGAACACACACACACACACACACAACAACACACACACACACACACACACACACAGATTCAAGCACAACACACACACAAATCAAGCACAACACACACACACATACACAGGATTAACTAACTACAAATCTGAAGGGAAAAAGCAGTCAGGAATATCTTATTGGCATCTTTGTAGCTTAAAGGGATTTGCAGTGTCATTAGCTAATCATTAACAAGCAAGCACAGCTATTCATTAGCTAGCAAGCACAGCGAGTCATTAGCTAGCAAGCACAGCGAGTCATTAGCTAGCAAGCACAGCGAGTCATTAGCTAGCAAGCACAGCGAGTCATTAGCTAGCAAGCACAGCGAGTCATTAGCTAGCAAGCACAGCGAGTCATTAGCTAGCAAGCACAGCGAGTCATTAGCTAGCAAGCACAGCGAGTCATTAGCTAGCAAGCACAGCGAGTCATTAGCTTGCAAGCACAGCGAGTCATTAGCTAGCAAGCACTGCGAGTCATTAGCTAGCAAGCACAGCTAAGCATGAGCTAGCAAGCACAGCGAGTCATGAGCTAGTAAGCACAGCGAGTCATGAGCTAGCAAGCACAGCTAATCATGAGCTAGCAAGCACAGCTAGTCATGAGCTAGTAAGCACAATTAGTCATTAGCTAGTAAGTAGAGCTACTCATTAGGTAGTCATTAGCTATCAAACACAGCTAGTCATTAGCTTGTAAGCACAGCAAGTCATTAGCTAGGAAACACAGCTAGTCATTAGCTAGGAAACACAGCTAGTCATTAGCTAGGAAACACAGCTAGTCATTAGCTGCTAGTCATTAGCTAGAAACCACAGCTAGTCATTAGCTAGTAAGCACAGGTTGTCATTAGCTACTCATTAGCGAGTCATTAGCTAGCAAGCACATCTAGCCTTTAGCTAGCAAGCACAGCTGCAGACAGAAGATGATGTACTCTTTGTGTTGTGTGTCAGTTGTATACGTACCCTTCATGGAAGATAGGTACTCCAGCGTGGAAGAGACACAGTTGGTCATTGCTGGCAGGGCCCTCGAAGCTTCGGGCACAGCCTCCATTCTTACACAGTGTCCCTACCTTCACCACATCATCATCCTCATCTAGAGAACAGACAAAAACTAGTTACTGTCCTGTCCTGATGGAATGAAGACTGGTTACTGTCATGACCTGATGTAATGAAGACTAGTTACTGTCATGACCTGATGTAATGAAGACTAGTTACTGTCCTGATGTAATGAAGACTAGTTACTGTCATGACCTGATGTAATGAAGACTAGTTACTGTCCTGATGTAATGAGGACTAGTTACTGTCATGACCTGATGTAATGAAGACTAGTTACTGTCCTGATGTAATGAGGACTAGTTACTGTCATGTCCTGATGTAATGAAGACTAGTTACTGTCCTGATGTAATGAGGACTAGTTACTGTCATGTCCTGTACTGATGTAATGAGGACTAGTTACTGTCATGTCCTGTCCTGATGTAATGAGGACTAGTTACTGTCATGACCTGATGTAATGAAGACTAGTTACTGTCCTGATGTAATGAGGACTAGTTACTGTCATGTCCTGTCCTGATGTAATGAGGACTAGTTACTGTCATGACCTGATGTAATGAAGACTAGTTACTGTCCTGAGGTAATGAATACTAGTTACTGTCATGTCCTGTCCTGATGTAATGAGGACTAGTTACTGTCATGTCCTGTCCTGATGGAATGAAGACTAGTTACTGTCCTGTCCTGATGGAATGAAGACTAGTTACTGTCCTGATGTAATGAAGACTAGTTACTGTCATGTCCTGATGTAATGAGGACTAGTTACTGTCCTGATGTAATGAGGACTAGTTACTGTCCTGATGTAATGAGGACTAGTTACTGTCCTGATGTAATGAGGACTAGTTACTGTCCTGATGTAATGAGGACTAGTTACTGTCCTGATGTAATGAAGACTAGTTACTGTCATGTACTGATGTAATGAAGACTAGGAGGAGAGCAGGGAGGAGAAGGAGAGCATGCTGAAATGAGAAAGGAGGAGGGGTAGTGTCCCTACTTGTCCTCTCAGTAAGGTTGTCCTCAGACAGCTTCAGTTTCTCCAGAGCCTGTCTCAGAGAGGGAGAGATCTTCTGCTGTAGTCTGACCACTGGCTCATCTGGACTGGAAACAACAAACAATAACAAACATCAACAAAAAGTACGAAGAGAAGCAATGTGACGACATAATGAATGTCCCGATGTCACCGCAAAAGAAAATACCAGGAGGGCTTTGAAGAGCCTGAACTCTAACCCCTGACCTACCTGGGTCTGCGTATGGACTCCAGGGGTTTGGGAGCAGAGATGGTGAACTCTAATCCCTGACCTACCCGGGTCTGCGTATGGACTCCAGGGGTTTGGGAGCAGAGATGGTGAACTCTAACCCCTGACCTACCCGGGTCTGCATATGGACTCCAGGGGTTTGGGAGCAGAGATGGTGAACTCTAACCCCTGACCTACACGGGTCTGCGTATGGACTCCAGGGGTTTGGGAGCAGAGATGGTGAACTCTAACCCCTGACCTACCCGGGTCTGCGTATGGACTCCAGGGGTTTGGGAGCAGAGATGGTGAACTCTAACCCCTGACCTACCCGGGTCTGCGTATGGACTCCAGGGGTTTGGGAGCAGAGATGGTGAACTCTAACCCCTGACCTACCTGGGTCTGCGTATGGACTCCAGGGGTTTGGGAGCAGAGATGGTGAACTCGCTGAACTTTGGTTTGAGGTCCTCAGCTCTCTCCTTGTCTTCCGATGACGTCACGTCTGGTTTCAAAGGCTCAGGAGGCTTCTCATGGTTGTGGGGACCTTTGGTGCAGCCCTGCACACACACACACACACACTATAGTTACTACCTAAGACCCTGACAAACACAGCAGTAAACTAACCCTTGTGTAAACAGTGTGCTGGCTTAGCATATAGTCTCCATGAACCTGCCTATGACTGGGCTTCAGGTGAACAAGGGTCCCTCTACCTCACTCTCATGACTGCCCGTTGGACAGCCTACGAAATAAAATAGATCCTATTGGATAGCACCATTGGCAACGTTTCAAGCTAGCTGTGGAGTGAGACTAAGGTCAGCTCTGATCTCCGTTACATTCAGACATAGCCCATCACTCTGTCAAATGCAGTGCCCTACATAGGAAATTGGGTATGTTGAAAATATTTCAGTATTCAAAAAATAAATAGAAACATCTGGATATCAGGGGAGTCATTTTTGGGTGTCAACTTCCTTGCTTGTGCGACGAGAGAGAGCGAGAGAGCGAGAGAGAGCGAGAGAGAGCGAGAGAGCGCGAGAGAGGAAGAGAGCGAGAGAGAGGAAGAGAGCGAGAGAGAGGAAGAGAGCGCGAGAGAGAGAGAGAGAGAGAGAGCGCGAGAGAGAGAGAGTGCCCTCTGCTTGTGGGTGAGAGGCTAGAGAGGAGCCGGGGTGTGACAGTCTGTGGCAGGGATGGAGAGAGACAGAAAGTCGGTTCGGCTACTTTGAAAAAATGAGTCACTGCCACAGGTTATTATACCATCTGGTAGTGCCTGTCATAACTGCATCAAATCGTTGTAAAGAAGGTAGCTGGCTACACAGCTAGCTAGCAAGGCTCATCGAGGCCATTTTGTGGACTGCCCTTGTCAACAACAACAACTCCATTCATATGAAACAGTAGCCTAACTGTCGGTTGACCATGTCAAATCAAATCAAATGTATTTATATAGCCCTTCGTACATCAGCTGATATCTCAAAGTGCTGTACAGAAACCCAGCCTAAAACCCCAAACAGCAAGCAATGCAGGTGTAGAAGCACGGTGGCTAGGAAAAACTCCCTAGAAAGGCCAAAACCTAGGAAGAAACCTAGAGAGGAACCAGGCTAGTGGTGCTGACTGTAGACTGAGTGGTGCTGACTCTAGTGGTGCTGACTGTAGACTGAGTGGTGCTGACTGTAGACTGTAGTGGTGCTGACTGTATTGGTGCTGATTGTATTGGTGCTGACTGTAGTGGTGCTGACTCTAGACTGAGTGGTGCTGACTCTAGACTGAGTGGTGCTGACTCTAGACTGAGTGGTGCTGACTCTAGTGGTGCTAACTGTAGACTGAGTGGTGCAGACTGTAGTGGTGCTGACTGTATTGGTGCTGACTGTATTGGTGCTGACTGTAGTGGTGCTGACTGTAGACTGAGTGGTGCTGACTGTAGTGGTGCTAACTGTAGACTGAGTGGTGCTGACTCTAGTGGTGCTAACTGTAGACTGAGTGGTGCTGACTGTAGTGGCGTTGACTGTAGTGGTGCTGACTGTATTGGTGCTGACTGTAGTGGTGCTGACTGTAGACTGAGTGGTGCTGACTGTAGTGGTGCTGACTGTAGTGGTGCTGACTGTAGACTGAGTGGTGCTGACTGTAGTGGTGCTGACTGTAGTGGTGCTGACTGTAGACTGAGTGGTGCTGACTGTAGTGGCGTTGACTGTAGTGGTGCTGACTGTATTGGTGCTGACTGTAGTGGTGCTGACTGTAGACTGAGTGGTGCTGACTGTAGTGGTGCTGACTGTAGTGGTGCTGACTGTAGACTGAGTGGTGCTGACTGTAGTGGTGCTGACTGTAGTGGTGCTGACTGTAGACTGAGTGGTGCTGACTGTAGTGGCGTTGACTGTAGTGGTGCTGACTGTATTGGTGCTGACTGTAGACTGTAGTGGTGCTGACTGTAGACTGTAGTGGTGCTGACTGTAGACTGTAGTGGTGTAGACTGTAGACTGTAGTGGTGTAGACTGTAGACTGTAGTGGTGTAGACTGTAGTGGTGCAGACTGTAGTGGTGCTGACTGTAGTGGTGCTGACTGTAGTGGTGTAGACTGTAGTGGTGCTGACTGTAGAATGAGTGGTGCTGACTGTAGTGGTGCTGACTGTAGTGGTGCTGACTGTAGTGGTGCAGACTGTAGTGGTGCTGACAGTAGTGGTGCAGACTGTAGTGGTGAAGACTGTAGTGGTGCTGACTGTAGTGGTGTAGACTGTAGTGGTGTAGACTGTAGTGGTGTAGACTGTAGTGGTGTAGACTGTAGTGGTGTAGACTGTAGTGGTGCTGACAGTAGTGGTGTAGACAGTAGTGGTGTAGACTGTAGTGGTGCTGATTGTAGTGGTGTAGACTGTAGTGGTGTAGACTGTAGTGATGTAGACTGTAGTGGTGTAGACTGTAGACTGTAGTGGTGTAGACTGTAGTGGTGCTGACTGGAGACTGTAGTGGTGCAGACTGTTGTGGTGTAGACTGTAGTGGTGCTGACAGTAGTGGTGCTGACAGTAGTGGTGCTGACAGTAGTGGTGCTGACAGTAGTGGTGCTGACAGTAGTGGCGCTGACTGTAGTGGCGCTGACTGGAGACTGTAGTGGTGCTGACAGTAGTGGTGCTGACAGTAGTGATGCTGACAGTAGTGATGCTGACAGTAGTGGTGCTGACAGTAGTGGTGCTGACAGTAGTGGTGCTGACAGTAGTGGTGCTGACTGTAGACTGTAGTGGTGTAGACTGTAGTGGTGTAGACTGTAGTGGTGTAGACTGTAGACTGTAGTGGTGCTGACAGTAGTGGTGCTGACAGTAGTGGTGCTGACAGTAGTGGTGCTGACAGTAGTGGTGCTGACTGTAGACTGTAGTGGTGTAGACTGTAGTGGTGCTGACAGTAGTGGTGCTGACTGTAGACTGTAGTGGTGTAGACTGTAGTGGTGCTGACAGTAGTGGTGCTGACAGTAGTGGTGCTGACAGTAGTGGCGCTGACTGGAGACTGTAGTGGTGCTGACTGGAGACTGTAGTGGTGCTGACTGTAGTGGTGCAGACTGTAGACTGTAGTGGTGCTGACTGTAGTGGTGCTGACTGTAGTGGTGCTGACTGTAGTGGTGCAGACTGTAGTGGTGCAGACTGTAGTGGTGCAGACTGTAGTGGTGCAGACTGTAGTGGTGCAGACTGTAGTGGTGCAGACTGTAGTGGTGTAGACTGTAGTGGTGCAGACTGTAGTGGTGTAGACTGTAGTGGTGTAGACTGTAGTGGTGTAGACTGTAGTGGTGTAGACTGTAGTGGTGCTGACAGTAGTGGTGTTGACAGTAGACTGTAGTGGTGTAGACTGTAGTGGTGTAGACTGTAGAGGTGCAGACTGTAGTGGTGCTGACTGTAGTGGTGCTGACTGTAGAGGTGCAGACTGTAGAGGTGCAGACTGTAGTGGTGTAGACTGTAGTGGTGTAGACTGTAGTGGTGTAGACTGTAGTGGTGTAGACTGTAGACTGTAGTGGTGCTGCCAGTAGTGGTGCTGCCAGTTGTGGTGTAGACTGTAGTGGTGTAGACTGTAGTGGTGTAGACTGTAGTGGTGTAGACTGTAGTGGTGCAGACTGTAGTGGTGCAGACTGTAGTGGTGCAGACTGTAGTGGTGCAGACTGTAGTGGTGTAGACTGTAGTGGTGTAGACTGTAGTGGTGTAGACTGTAGTGGTGCTGACAGTAGTGGTGTTGACAGTAGACTGTAGTGGTGCAGACTGTAGTGGTGCAGACTGTAGTGGTGTAGACTGTAGTGGTGTAGACTGTAGTGGTGCTGACTGTAGTGGTGCTGACAGTAGTGGTGTTGACAGTAGACTGTAGTGGTGTAGACTGTAGTGGTGTAGACTGTAGAGGTGCAGACTGTAGTGGTGTAGACTGTAGTGGTGTAGACTGTAGTGGTGCAGACTGTAGTGGTGCGGACTGTAGTGGTGTAGACTGTAGTGGTGTAGACTGTAGTGGTGCTGACTGTAGTGGTGCTGACAGTAGTGGTGTTGACAGTAGACTGTAGTGGTGCAGACTGTAGTGGTGCAGACTGTAGTGGTGTAGACTGTAGTGGTGTAGACTGTAGTGGTGCTGACAGTAGTGGTGCTGACAGTAGTGGTGTTGACAGTAGACTGTAGTGGTGTAGACTGTAGTGGTGTAGACTGTAGAGGTGCAGACTGTAGTGGTGCAGACTGTAGTGGTGCAGACTGTAGTGGTGCAGACTGTAGTGGTGCAGACTGTAGTGGTGCAGACTGTAGTGGTGTAGACTGTAGTGGTGCTGACTGTAGTGGTGCTGACAGTAGTGGTGTTGACAGTAGACTGTAGTGGTGTAGACTGTAGTGGTGCAGACTGTAGTGGTGCAGACTGTAGTGGTGCAGACTGTAGTGGTGTAGACTGTAGTGGTGTAGACTGTAGTGGTGCTGACTGTAGTGGTGCTGACAGTAGTGGTGTTGACAGTAGACTGTAGTGGTGCAGACTGTAGTGGTGCAGACTGTAGTGGTGTAGACTGTAGTGGTGTAGACTGTAGTGGTGCTGACAGTAGTGGTGCTGACAGTAGTGGTGTTGACAGTAGACTGTAGTGGTGTAGACTGTAGTGGTGTAGACTGTAGAGGTGCAGACTGTAGTGGTGCAGACTGTAGTGGTGCAGACTGTAGTGGTGCAGACTGTAGTGGTGCAGACTGTAGTGGTGCAGACTGTAGTGGTGCAGACTGTAGTGGTGTAGACTGTAGTGGTGTAGACTGTAGTGGTGTAGACTGTAGTGGTGTAGACTGTAGTGGTGCAGACTGTAGTGGTGCAGACTGTAGTGGTGCAGACTGTAGTGGTGCAGACTGTAGTGGTGTAGACTGTAGTGGTGTAGACTGTAGTGGTGCAGACTGTAGTGGTGCAGACTGTAGTGGTGCAGACTGTAGTGGTGTAGACTGTAGTGGTGTAGACTGTAGTGGTGTAGACTGTAGTGGTGTAGACTGTAGTGGTGTAGACTGTAGTGGTGTAGACTGTAGTGGTGCTGACTGTAGTGGTGCTGACAGTAGTGGTGTTGACAGTAGACTGTAGTGGTGTAGACTGTAGTGGTGTAGACTGTAGTGGTGCTGACTGTAGAGGTGCAGACTGTAGAGGTGCAGACTGTAGAGGTGCAGACTGTAGTGGTGTAGACTGTAGACTGTAGTGGTGCTGCCAGCAGTGGTGCTGACAGTAGTGGTGTAGACTGTAGTGGTGTAGACTGTAGTGGTGTAGACTGTAGTGGTGTAGACTGTAGACTGTAGTGGTGCTGCCAGTAGTGGTGCTGACAGTTGTGGTGTAGACTGTAGTGGTGTAGACTGTAGTGGTGCAGACTGTAGTGGTGCAGACTGTAGTGGTGCAGACTGTAGTGGTGCAGACTGTAGTGGTGCAGACTGTAGTGGTGTAGACTGTAGTGGTGTTGACTGTAGTGGTGCTGACAGTAGTGGTGTTGACAGTAGACTGTAGTGGTGCAGACTGTAGTGGTGCTGACAGTAGTGGTGTAGACTGTAGTGGTGCTGACAGTAGTGGTGTTGACAGTAGACTGTAGTGGTGTAGACTGTAGTGGTGTAGACTGTAGTGGTGTAGACTGTAGTGGTGTAGACTGTAGAGGTGCAGACTGTAGTGGTGCTGACTGTAGAGGTGCAGACTGTAGAGGTGCAGACTGTAGTGGTGCAGACTGTAGTGGTGCTGACTGTAGTGGTGCAGACTGTAGTGGTGCTGACAGTAGTGGTGTAGACTGTAGTGGCGCTGACTGTAGTGGTGCAGACTGTAGTGGTGCTGACAGTAGTGGTGCTGACAGTAGTGGTGCAGACTGTAGTGGTGCTGACAGTAGTGGTGCTGACAGTAGTGGTGCTGACAGTAGTGGTGCAGACAGTAGTGGTGCAGACTGTAGACTGTAGAGGTGTAGACTGTAGAGGTGCAGACTGTAGAGGTGCAGACTGTAGTGGTGCAGACTGTAGTGGTGCAGACTGTAGTGGTGCAGACTGTAGTGGTGCAGACTGTAGTGGTGCAGACTGTAGTGGTGCTGACAGTAGTGGTGTAGAATGTAGTGGTGTAGACTGTAGTGGTGCAGACTGTAGTGGTGCAGACTGTAGTGGTGCAGACTGTAGTGGTGCAGACTGTAGTGGTGTAGACTGTAGTGGTGCTGACTGTAGTGGTGCTGACAGTAGTGGTGTAGACTGTAGTGGTGTAGACTGTAGTGGTGCTGACAGTAGTGGTGTAGACTGTAGTGGTGCTGACTGTAGTGGTGCTGACAGTAGTGGTGTAGACTGTAGTGGTGTAGACTGTAGTGGTGAAGACTGTAGTGGTGCTGACTGTAGTGGTGCTGACTGTAGTGGTGCAGACTGTAGTGGTGCAGACTGTAGTGGTGCTGACTGTAGTGGTGCTGACTGTAGACTGTAGTGGTGTAGACTGTAGTGGTGCAGACTGTAGTGGTGCTGACTGTAGTGGTGCTGACAGTAGACTGTAGTGGTGTAGACTGTAGTGGTGCTGACTGTAGTGGTGCAGACTGTAGTGGTGCAGACTGTAGTGGTGCTGACTGTAGTGGTGCAGACTGTAGTGGTGCAGACTGTAGTGGTGCAGACTGTAGTGGTGCAGACTGTAGTGGTGCAGACTGTAGTGGTGCAGACTGTAGTGGTGCTGACTGTCGTGGTGCTGACAGTAGACTGTAGTGGTGCTGACTGTAGTGGTGCTGACTGTAGTGGTGCTGACTGTAGTGGTGCTGACTGTAGTGGTGCTGACAGTAGTGGTGCTGACAGTAGTGGTGCAGACAGTAGTGGTGCAGACAGTAGTGGTGCAGACAGTAGTGGTGCTGACTGTAGTGGTGCTGACTGTAGTGGTGCTGACAGTAGTGGTGCTGACTGTAGTGGTGCTGACAGTAGTGGTGCTGACTGTAGTGGTGCTGACAGTAGTGGTGCAGACTGTAGTGGTGCTGACTGTAGTGGTGCAGACTGTAGTGGTGCAGACTGTAGTGGTGCTGACTGTAGTGGTGCTGACTGTAGTGGTGTAGACTGTAGTGGTGTAGACTGTAGTGGTGTAGACTGTAGTGGTGTAGACTGTAGTGGTGTAGACTGTAGTGGTGTAGACTGTAGTGGTGTAGACTGTAGTGGTGCTGACTGTAGTGGTGCTGACTGTAGTGGTGCTTTGATACACATGGCTATGTAGCAATGTCAACATAGATAATGTAATGCCATTACACAAACACCACTTACTGCTGGGATAACCTGGTAGCCATTCTGTCATCGTTGTCATGACAACAAATAGGTTAACTTACAGCAATGCTGAGGAAGTCAGAGAAGTCTGTGGTTCTCCTCTTACAGCACGACCAACCCTGGAGAGGAGACAGACAGAAGGTTGTCAGAGAGAGACCAGCCCTGAAGAGACAGACAGAAGGTTGTCAGAGAGAGACCAACCCTGGAGAGGAGACAGACAGAAGGTTGTCAGAGAGAGACCAGCCCTGAAGAGACAGACAGAAGGTTGTCAGAGAGAGACCAACCCTGGAGAGGAGACAGACAGGAGGTTGTCAGAAAGAGAGACCAACCCTGTAGAGACAGACAGGAGGTTGTCAGAGAGTGACCAGCGCTGAAGACACAGACAGGAGGTTGTCAGAGAGAGAGACCAGCCCTGAAGAGACAGACAGGAGGTTGTCAGAGAGAGAGAGAGACCAGCCCTGAAGAGACAGACGGGAGGTTGTCAGAGAGAGACCTGCCCTGAAGAGACAGACAGGAGGTTGTCAGAGAGACAAGCCCTGTAGAGGAGCCAGACAGAAGGTTGTCAGAGAGAGACCTGCCCTGAAGAGGAGACAGAAGGTTGTCAGAGAGACAAGCCCTGTAGAGGAGCCAGACAGAAGGTTGTCAGAGAGAGACCTGCCCTGAAGAGACAGACAGAAGGTTGTCAGAGAGAGACCTGCCCTGAAGAGACAGACAGAAGGTTGTCAGAGAGAGACCTGCCCTGAAGAGACAGACAGAAGGTTGTCAGAGAGAGACCTGCCCTGAAGAGACAGACAGAAGGTTGTCAGAGAGACAAGCCCTGTAGAGGAGCCAGACAGAAGGTTGTCAGAGAGAGACCTGCCCTGAAGAGGAGACAGAAGGTTGTCAGAGAGAGAGCGTGAGTATGTGTTTATTCCTTTTACCTTCAGTGCATCGTGGAACACAGGAACTCCAGGGTGGTGGGTACAGGCATCTGATGAGGGAGACAGAGAGGGAGGGAGACAGAGAGAGAGGGGGAGACAGAGAGAGGGGGAGACAGAGAGAGGGGGAGGGGGAGACAGAGAGAGGGGGGGAGACACAGAGAGAGGGGGAGACAGAGAGAGAGGGGGAGACAGAGAGAGGGGGAGACACAGAGAGGGGGGGAGACACAGAGAGAGGGGGAGACACAGAGAGAGGGGGAGACACAGAGAGGGCCTCATTACTTCCTTATTTCATTTGCACACGCTGTACACAGATGTTCTATTGTGTTATTGCCTGTACGTTTGTTTATGTGTAACTCTGTGTTGTTGTTTTTGTCGCACTGCTTTGCTTTATCTTGGCCAGGTCGCAGTTGGAAATCAGAACTTGTTCTCAACTGGCCTACCTGGTTAAATAAAGGTGAAATAAATAAACACGGAAACGGTAGGCTCTCCCTCCCTCAGTTATACACATCAACAACAAGATCAACAACTAATGCTTGCCAGAGCAAGAGGAGATAAAATCTAACGAAGGAACTTTAGATGAACCCTCTCAAACAGTTTCAGCTAGTTGGCTGTCAGAATTGCACTGATAAAGAACGGGGAAGCACCCAAGCTAACTGGCTAAAGCTGGTTAGCTAACTACTTCCAGGCACAAATGAGAAAACACCTCACTGACCATTTTACTTGCCGTAGCAGAGCTGGTTATCTCGAGCGTTCTTAACTAACCTTAATATTTTTGCCTACGTTTACTGTGCTATTCAGGCATTTGTAAATTCATCAGTTATTCTACACTCTGGCACATTCAGACGAAAGTGCTCTGAAATCAGAGCAGATTCCAGACTGAATTTACAAATGCAAGAGATATGCTAACTGGGTAACTTAACAGCCATTCAACTTCTTGCTAGCTAACCAAATGATAACTGCATCTCTAGTTGTGTAACGTTATAGCCCGTTATAGCACAATATGACCGGGGAAGTCACAGTCACTCATTCACTCCTCCGATGGCATAACATCCTTCTAGCAGTTAGCTCGCTAACGCTGAAATTTTCCCTACACGTATGGTGGAATTTACTTTTCTTTTGTAAATGTTCCCCCCCCCCCAGTCCAGTTGGTGGCGACAACAAAACCTGAGTGGAGTTCGACATAAAAAGAAGAAGATTCAACACGTCATCACGTAGCGGCAGCACGACGTATTCTAATCCTATTTTGAATATTCGATGAGGGTTGTTGACGTCAGCCGCACGTATTCAACATATAGATGCTCTGCTTCTAGCCTCAACTATGAATCTGTATAGCCATCTGCCGATATAAAGTGTTTGTTTTTAAATCAAAATTGCCGGGGTGTCACTTGTCCTACTTAAATCCGAACACTAGTAACAATTTAAGCATTAAGAAACTTTCATTCGATTAAATACAACCTCACGTAGCGAATAAGCCCTACATACAACAATTCCTGGTTTGGGTGGACGAAATGGGCCACATGCTGGAGGGAGACATATTTCGGCCGCATCTCTTCCTCGATACGTGGTGTTGAATCCGTACAGTAACGTTAGTGCTTTGAAAACTGCATCGAAGTATCGGCGCTTCGCTATCAAATCACCCCGTCACTAATGAAATGATAACGATAGTCCCCTAAACGTGGGTATTCACATTTAATAAAGAGAGTACTTGTTAACGTCGCTAGCAACAGTAGCTACGAGAGACCTACGAGGTAGTAGCTAACGTTAGCTACTGTACTGTAACGCTGCTAGCTGAGAATCAAAACATTCACATGTGCCAAATACAACAGGTGTAGACTACATAGAAATACTTACTTAGGAGCCCTTCCCACTGATTCAGAGTTTAAAAATACATATGAACAAATCCAAAAAGCAAGAAGAGGAATAAACTACATGGTGTAAGTTACAAGGGGACAGGTCAATGAGCAGGCTAAAATGACTAGGCATCACGTTTGATATTGTTCAACGTGTTAGCTAGTTGTAATAGTACAGATGAATAAATGCTTTTATCACCAAACTGAGCATGTTGCTTTATGTAGTTTCAAGTTAACGCTAGGCTAACGTTGGCTAGCTTACCCTCAGGGTTGTTGTCCGCCTCAAAACGTTGACCACATCCTTTGTTGTAACACAGAAGCGACATTGGTACTAACAACAAGTTACATCAAACCCCACTGTAAACGGATAAACCGATGAATTAAAGAT
>NC_088219.1:1484554-1579554 GCF_036934945.1 Oncorhynchus masou masou
AACAGCGAGGCAGGGACGTAAAACCCGGGGCCCTGATGATAAGAACACAGCCTAAACACCAGTTCTGTAGGATTCACCCACCTGCAACGTGGCTCATATAGAGAGGATCGCAATAATATTTAAACAATTATCTTCTTCCTCCTCTCTCTGTTTTCAGGTTGACTGAGTGATGGGATGGCGATGACAGTGAACCCTCGGGGCATCATACAGACATCTCCTTCTCTTCCTCGCTCCGCCCAACTCCTCCTCCTCCTCCTGCACCTCCTCCTCCTGCACCTCCTGCTCCTGCACCACCTCTCAGACGGGTTCCAGGCCCAGCTCAGCTCCTCTGTGTTATCATTCACCCAGGCTTCCTACAACGTTTCAGTATATGAGGTAGGTAGATGAAGATTACAGAATAGGACCAGTAGACAGAAGGTTGTTGGTTTGAAGCCCTGGCCCGGGTAATAGCTGGGAAGAATGAACTGATTACCCTAACCCACCCCAACCCCCATGCTCTAACAGAACCCCACCCCAACCCCCATGCTCTAACAGAACCCCAACCCAACCCCCATGCTCTAACAGAGCCCCCACCCCAACCCCCATGCTCTAACAGAGCCCCACCCCAACCCCCATGCTCTAACAGAGCCCCCACCCCAACCCCCATGCTCTAACAGAGCCCCACCCCAACCCCCATGCTCTAACAGAGCCCCACCCCAACCCCTCATGCTCTAACAGAGCCCCACCCCCCATGCTCTAACAGAACCCCACCCCAAACCCCCATGCTCTAATAGAGCCCCACCCAACCCCCATGCTCTATCAGAACCCCACCCCAACCCCCATGCTCTAACAGAGTCCCACCCCAACCCCCCATGCTCTAACAGAGCCTCCACCCCAACCCCCCATGCTCTAACAGAGCCCCACCCCAACCCCCATGCTCTAACAGAGCCCAACCCCCATGCTCTAACAGAACCCCACCCCAACCCCCATGCTCTATCAGAACCCCACCCCAACCCCCATGCTCTATCAGAACCCCACCCCAACCCCGATGCTCTAACAGAGCCTCCACCCCAACCCCCATGCTCTAACAGAGCCCCACCCCAACCCCCATGCTCTAACAGAACCCCACCCCAACCCCCATGCTCCAACAGAGCCCCACCCCAACCCCCATGTTCTAACAGAGCCCCACCCCAACCCCCCATGCTCTAACAGAGCCCCACCCCAACCCCCCATGTTCTAACAGAGCCCCACCCCAACCCCCATGCTCTAACAGAGCCCGACCCCAACCCCCATGCTCTAACAGAGCCCCACCCCAACCCCCATGTTCTAACAGAGCCCCACCCCAACCCCCCATGTTCTAACAGAGCCCGACCCCAACCCCCCATGCTCTAACAGAGCCCCACCCCAACCCCCCATGCTCTAACAGAGCCCCACCCCAACCCCCCATGCTCTAACAGAGCCCAACCCCCCATGCTCTAACAGAACCCCACCCCGACCCCTATGCTCTAACAGAGCCCCCACCCCAACCCCCCATGCTCTAACAGAGCCCCCACCCCAACCCCCCTTGCTCTAACAGAGCCCCACGCCAACCCCCATGCTCTAACAGAGCCCCACCCCAACCCCCATGCTCTAACAGAGCCCCACCCCAACCCCCATGCTCTAACAGAGCCCCACCCCAACCCCCCATGCTCTAACAGAGCCCCACCTCTAACCAGACTTAAAGCAGGCATGGTAAAGAATTTGAGTAATATAATCAAATAGCACAAAAAATGAAGATATAATCAAACAAAAAGTGAAGAAGAGTAAAAACAGTGATAGAAGTTCTAGTTTGGGTTGGTTTATAGAGTTGTGAAATTAGCTGGGTCCTTGCCTTCTACAAATGAAAGGTTGCCAGATATGATAACATGTCAGATCCTCTGACGGAGTATTTTCTCTCGCTTGAGATGTTGCAGAGCTTCCTTTAAACCCATCGTACCACTTAAATAGTAGAGAAGACGTCTAGCTAGAAGAGTAGTGCATGCCAGCCTGTTGCCCATAGAACTGTTTAGAGGGGCCTCCTGCGGTGCCACTCCATAGAACTGTTTAGAGGGGCCTCCTGCGGTGCCACTCCATAGATCTGTTTAGAGGGGCCTCCTGCGGTGCCACTCCATAGATCTGTTTAGAGGGGCCTCCTGCGCTGTCACTCCATAGAACTGTTTAGAGGGGCCTCCTGCGGTGCCACTCCATAGAACTGTTTAGAGGGGCCTCCTGCGCTGCCACTCCATATAACTGTTTAGAGGGGCCTCCTGCGGTGCCAGTCCATATAACTGTTTAGAGGGGCCTCCTGCGGTGCCACTCCATAGAACTGTTTAGAGGGGCCTCCTGCGGTGCCACTCCATAGAACTGTTTAGAGGGGCCTCCTGTGGTGCCACTCCATAGAACTGTTTAGAGGGGCCTCCTGCGGTGCCACTCCATAGAACTGTTTAGAGGGGCCTCCTGCGGTGCCACTCCATAGAACTGTTTAGAGGGGCCTCCTGCGGTGCCACTCCATAGAACTGTTTAGAGGGGCCTCCTGCGGTGCCACTCCATAGATCTGTTTAGAGGGGCCTCCTGCGGTGCCACTCCATAGAACTGTTTAGAGGGGCCTCCTGCGGTGCCACTCCATAGAACTGTTTAGAGGGGCCTCCTGCGGTGCCACTCCATAGAACTGTTTAGAGGGGCCTCCTGCGGTGCCACTCCATAGATCTGTTTAGAGGGGCCTCCTGTGGTGCCACTCCATAGATCTGTTTAGAGGGGCCTCCTGCGGTGCCACTCCATAGAACTGTTTAGAGGGGCCTCCTGCGGTGCCACTCCATAGATCTGTTTAGAGGGGCCTCCTGCGGTGCCACTCCATATAACTGTTTAGAGGGGCCTCCTGCGGTGCCACTCCATAGATCTGTTTAGAGGGGCCTCCTGCACTGCCACTCCATAGAACTGTTTAGAGGGGCCTCATGCGGTGCCACTCCATAGAACTGAGGGGCCTCCTGCGGTGCCACTCCATAGAACTGTTTAGAGGGACCTCCTGCGGTGCCACTCCATAGAACTGTTTAGAGGGGCCTCCTGCGGTACCACTCCATAGAACTGTTTAGAGGGGCCTCCTGCGGTACCACTCCATAGAACTGTTTAAAGGGGCCTCCTGCGCTGCCACTCCATAGAACTGTTTAGAGGGGCCTCCTGCGGTGCCACTCCATAAAACTGCTTAGAGGGGCCTCCTGCGGTGCCACTCCATAGGACTGTTTAGAGGGGCCTCCTGCGCTGCCACTCCATAGATCTGTTTAGAAGGGGCCTCCTGCACTGCCACTCCATAGAACTGTTTAGAGGGGCCTCCTGCGGTGCCACTCCATAGAACTGTTTAGAGGGGCCTCCTGCGGTGCCACTCCATAGAACTGTTTAGAGGGGCCTCCTGCGGTGCCGCTCCATAGAACTGTTTAGAGGGGCCTCCTGCGGTGCCACTCCATATAACTGTTTAGAGGGGCCTCCTGCGGTGCCACTCCATAGAACTGTTTAGAGGGGCCTCCTGCGGTGCCACTCCATAGAACTGTTTAGAGGGGCCTCCTGCGGTGCCACTCCATAGAACTGTTTAGAGGGGCCTCCTGCGGTGCCACTCCATAGAACTGTTTAGAGGGGCCTCCTGCGGTGCCACTCCATAGAACTGTTTAGAGGGGCCTCCTGCGGTACCACTCCATAGATCTGTTTAGAGGGGCCTCCTGCGGTGCCACTCCATAGATCTGTTTAGATGGGCCTCCTGCGCTGCCACTCTGAATGATGCAATAAAGGCAGAAGGTTCTATTGGTCTCTCCAGTATCTTAGAAAACGTCTGAAATTCATACAGCTAGAGGAGTTTGTGCATGACCATAGGAAGTGTTTTAAAGGTATCAAGAGCCCGCTTATATCGGTCACAAGTGGGATCTATTTCTGTTCTCAGCTTGGATCATTTGGACTTTTTACCAATGCAGCCGATTATCAATTTTAAATTGAATAACAACATGTCATAGACATGTGGATATAGAATGTATTCTCTGAAGCATACTCTGACAAATGTCATTTTGAAAGTTGTTCACCTAAATCATCTTCCCATTGGTTCTTTTAAGAGAGTTTCAACGATTCCAGATTGTTTGAGTTTAGTAACGTATAGACCAAACTAATACCCCCCCCCCCCTTGATATAAGGGTTCACTTTAAAACTGGAGTCTTGAAATGAGGTAGTTGGGCATGATGGGAAGTAACGAGAGTGTGAAGATACAAAACTACGCAGTTGTAGACACCTAAAAGAAATGGGATCTAGGAATATTGTACCAACTGTTCAAAAGGTGCTAAATCCGTACCAATGAACAAGTCGTTCCGTGAAGAGATCCCTTTTCCAGCCCAGATATGAAACGCCCAGTCTAATAATGATGGGGAGAATGTATGGTTCTTTAATAATGGGGCAGAAGTTGAAAATTCACTGAGACCAAACGATGGCCTGAAATGTTTCCAGATTTTCCAGAGAATGTTTCACAACAGGGTTTTTTTAATGTATTTTGAAAAAAGACCAGCGAGTTTAGAGCAGAGTAAGGCAGCTGGAGGAGGTGGGGTTTAGAGCAGAGTAAGGCAGCTGGAGGAGGTGGGGTTTAGAGCAGAGTAAGGAAGCTGGAGGAGGCGGGGTTTAGAGCAGAGTAAGGCAGCTGGAGGAGGTGGGGTTTAGAGCAGAGTAAGGCAGCTGGAGGAGGTGGGGTTTAGAGCAGAGTAAGGCAGCTGGAGGAGGTGGGGTTTAGAGCAGAGTAAGGCAGCTGGAGGAGGTGGGGTTTAGAGCAGAGTAAGGCAGCTGGAGGAGGTGGGGTTTAGAGCAGAGTAAGGCAGCTGGAGGAGGTGGGGTTTAGAGCAGAGTAAGGCAGCTGGAGGAGGTGGGGTTTAGAGCAGAGTAAGGCAGCTGGAGGAGGTGGGGTTTAGAGCAGAGTAAGGCAGCTGGAGGAGGTGGGGTTTAGAGCAGAGTAAGGCAGCTGGAGGAGGTGGGGTTTAGAGCAGAGTAAGGCAGCTGGAGGAGGTGGGGTTTAGAGCAGAGTAAGGCAGCTGGAGGAGGTGGGGTTTAGAGCAGAGTAAGGCAGCTGGAGGAGGTGGGGTTTAGAGCAGAGTAAGGCAGCTGGAGGAGGTGGGGACACAGGATGAGATCTCCAAGGTCAACCATTTTGGGGACTCTAACATTGGGGCTTTCTGTCATTCAATATAGAATGATTCTTATATTAGCTGCCCAGTAATAATAATAATAATAATAATGATATTTTCTAAATCTGTAACGGCACTCGGAGGACCAATGTGCAGCGTGGCAAGTGTCCATAACGTTTATTTAAAGACATAAACTGACCACTACAAAACAAAAGACGTGAAACGAACGAAACTGAAACAGTACCGTGTGGCAACAAACACTCACACACACACACACACACACACACACACACACACACACACACACACACACACACACACACACACACACACACACACACACACACACACACACACACGGAAAACAAACACCCACGAAACACAAGTGGGAAAAGGCCACCTAAGTATGATTCTCAATCAGAGACAACTAACGACACCTGCCTCTGATTGAGAACCATACCAAGCCGAACACAGAAACCTAAACATAGAAAAACGAACATAGACTGCCCACCCCAACTCACGACCCTGACCATACTAAACAAAGACAAAACAGAGATAAAGGTCAGAACGTGACAGAAAGTTATGAGATGGTCGTCTGCACTGGGGACGATCTGCAAAACGCTCGTAACCAAGTTTTTTTTTGTTTGTTCCAGATAAAAACAGTTTATCTATGGAGATGGAAAAAAAGGTTTTGTCAGAAAAATAGAAATACATAAAGTATAAACGTTTCGGTAATACAGCGCCTTGGGAAAGTGTTCAGAACCCTTGACTTTTTCCACATTTTGTTATTTTAAAATTGATTCAATAGTTTTTTCCCCCTCATCAATCTACACACAATACCACATAATGACAAACCACATTTTTCTTTTCTTAAAAGTAAATAACACATTGATATAAGTATTCAGACCCTTTACTCAGTACTTTGTTGAAGCACCTTTGGCAGCGATTAGAGCCTTAAGTTTTCTTGGGTCTGACACTACAAGCTTGACACACCTGTTTTTTGCGGAGTTTCTCCCATTCTTCTCTGCAGATGCTTTCAAGCTCTGTCAGGTTGGATGCTGCCACCACCATGCTTCACCGTAGGGATGGTGCCAGGTTTCCTCCAGACGTGACGCTTGGCATACAGGCCAAAGAGTTCCATCTTGGTTTCATCAGACCAGAGAATCTTGTTTCTCATGGTCTGAGAGTCATTTAGGTGCTTTTTTGGTAAACTCCAAGTGGGTCATGTTCCTTTTACTGAGGAGTGGCTTCCGTCTGGCCACTACCATAAAGGCCTGATTGGTGGAGTCCTGCAGAGATGGTTGTCCTTCTGGAAGTTTCTCCCATCTCCACAGTGGAACTCTGGAGCTCTGTCAGATTGACCATCGGGTTCTTGGCCACCTCCCTCACCAAGGCCCTTCTCCCCTGATTGCTCAGTTTGGCCGGGCGGCCACCAAATATAGCTCTAGGAAGAGTCTTGGTGGTTCCAAACCTCTTCCATTTAAGAATGACGGAGGGCACTGTGTTCTTGGGGACTTCAATGCTGCAGACATGTTTTGGTACCCTTCCCCAAGATCTATGCCTCGACATAATCCTGTCTCGGAGCTCTAAGGACAATTCCTTCGCCATCATGGCTTGGTTTTTGCTCTGACATGCACTGTCAACTGTTAGACGTTATACAGACAGGTGTGTGCCTTTCCAAATAATTTCCAAACAATTTAATTTACCACAGATGGACTCCAAGATGTAAAAACATCTCAAGGATGATCAATGGAAACAGGATGCACCTGAGCTCAATTTCGAGTCTCATAGGAAAGGGTCTGAATACTTATGTAAATAAGGTATTTCAGTTTTTGTTTGTGTGAAAAATGTCTCAAAACCTGTTTTCACTTTGTCATTGTGGGGTATTGTGATGTCATTATGTGGTATTGTGATGTCATTATGGGGTATTGTGATGTCATTATGGGGTATTGTGATGTCATTATAGGGTATTGTGATGTCATTATGGGGTATTGTGATGTCATTATGGGGTATTGTGATGTCATTATGGGGTATTGTGATGTCATTATAGGGTATTGTGATGTCATTATGGGGTATTGTGATGTCATTATGGGGTATTGTGATGTCATTATGGGGTATTGTGATGTCATTATGGGGTATTGCGCATAGAGGATTCGTTTGTATTTAATCCATTTTAGAATAAGTCTGTAGCAAAATGTCAAGGGGTCTGAATACTTTCCGAAATAATTTTAACAGTGTTAATTCTTCTGCCAAAAGAAAGAGAAAGTAAATCCCAGCGTTCAAGATCCTGTTTCAGGCGGAGTGTCAGGAGAGAGACATTGGCTTTATCTTTGAAATCGATTCAATTTCAATTTCTGTGTACTCACTACGAAGCTCACATGACCAAATCGAGCTCCGTCCTCTATAGCCATGCGCCTCCCAAATCTGGTAACAATGCGGAAGGAGCTGTATAGCTCTGTATTGACATGATTGGTTGATGGTAGGTGGGGGCGGTACATCCTGTAGAAAACACAAACTCACGTCCTTGACAACAACTCTACACTGCTCAAGGAGGCGCAAGGAGCATGAATGTCCTGACTTCTGCTGAGGTTTATCCCCGTAAATGCTGCATGGCCCAATGTGGGGTGGCAGGGTAGCCTAATGGTTAGAGCCTTGGAACTGTAACTGGAAGGTTGCTGGTTCAAATCCCCAAGCTGACAAAGTACAAATCTGTCATTCTGCCCCTGAACAGGCATTTAACCCACTGTTCCTAGGCCATCATTGAAAATAAGAATTTGTTCTTAACTGACTTGCCATGTTAAATAAAGGTATCGGATTAACATTGTGCACAGATGCACAGTGCACTTCTTCCAGAATGTGCTCTCTCTCCTGCCAAATTGTTTCATAACTTCATTGTGTGAATTGATGGATGTCATGGATGTATCACCAGTAGTACATTTACCATTAATTCCTTTCTAATCTACAATGTTTATCACTATGGTTACAGTAATTTCTGTTAATTAATCAATATTATTATTCCAGTCTTTTACCCTTCTCATTGTCGGAGAGGACACATTATTTTCAGAGTGCACAACCTCTAAACTTGTAAGAAAAAAAGTTTTGGTTTATTTAAATTCCATTTCTGAGTTTTGTCAATTTAGTCGTTGTCTTATTTGGAGCGCTCCTGTCAATGTTGAGTAAGGACACCTGATTACACATATAAGTAGTCCTATAGGCTACCTGGCCTGCGCATAAATGTAGGCGTGTCCATTTGAGGATATCTGATAGTGTTTCTGATTGGCTTAACACACCACCAATGACCTGTGGAGCTTCTCAAAGTAATGTTTTCTTCACCTCAAAACGGCAAGCAAACCAGGTCTGTTTTTACATCAATTGAGAATTACAATAGTTACTCAATGTACATGAACAATCTTTCCAGCTCGCTCCCACAAAATGTCATGCTCTGATCTAGTGGGAATGTCATCAAATAGGCCTACCTGATTAGTTCTTATCAAATCAAATCAAATGTTATGTTTTACAATTTACTCAATAAATGAAATGTATTTATAAAGACCCTTCTTACATCATCTGATATCTCAAAGTGCTGTACAGAAACCCAGCCTAAAACCCCAAACAGCAAGCAATGCAGGTGTAGAAGCACGGTGGCTAGGAAAAACTCCCTAGAAAGGCCAGAACCTAGGAAGAAACCTAGAGAGGAACCAGGCTATGAGGGGTGGCCAGTCCTCTTCTGGCTATGCCGGGTGGAGATTATAACAGATCAGTGCTTGACTTGGACTGAAATAGGTACTCATTTTGGGTGCTGGTACTGTTCATATTTAGGTGCAGGAGCGCCTCAATACTTTTGATCTAATATTCTGTAAGAGGAACAGGAGCTCAAGCAGTAGAACATGTGAGGTGCCACTCAAGTCAAGCACTGCTCCTTATCCCTTGAGCAAATAGCCTGTCTGTTTCCGAGCTCACGATCTGCCCCTGAACAAGGCAGGTAACCCACTGTTCCCCAGTAGGCCGTCATTGTAAATAAGAATTGGTTCTTAACTGACTCGTTAAATAAAAGGTCAAATTAAATAAAACAACTCTTAAGGGCTCAGAATTTTTTATACAATTTTACAAGTTCGCTAGAGCTTCTAGCCAGACCTAAGTTAAAAGTTGATACAATGTTTGAAGTTTGTTGCAGACAGGCCATGTGGAGCCAATGTGATTTATAGGATATTTATTTTTATCAGGATATTTTCTACCTGCCGGCTGCAATGTTGTAATTCTTTTTCATTTTAATGTAGGCTATTTTTACATAGTTGGAAATAGAAGTTACTTTTTAGGTTTATCATTTTAATTTAGATTTGGATAGAATGTAGATTAATGACATTACTATGATTTAGAGATAGGAAGACATTATCGAAATGTAATGAAACTATTTCACAAATTTTTTTTTTTTTAAATGAAAAACCATAACTGACATTGGTAGAAATGGTAAGATAAATTGACCTTCCACGTGAGAAATGTTGCGACTCCTTGTGTAGCCTATTACTGACAACTTCAGGAGAGTAAGAGCAGGATCTGCGAAAAGCCAGCAGGAGCGGGAGGAGAATAGATGCGTCAGGTTCAGGTTTTTTTTCTTCTGGTTATCTAGATCTCTGGTGCCCTCTTGAGGCATTTGTCTTATTTAGTCAAACCGTAAGCTTAAAGCATCAAACAAGCTCAATGCTCATTGTTGATTTCATTAAACACATAAGGTGTGTCTATAAATGGAAAAATACACGGTTAAAATGTTTAACAAATCAATTGGTGGAAAGACTAACATTTGTTTTAGTTGGGGAAAGGCCTACACACACAGCATGATGTTAGGGGATAAACAGTCCATTCACTCTGATATAATAAGCCAGTAGGTCCCAGTCATAAGAATACAAAAACACAACCATTAAGCATTTCCCAATCAAAATGTACAACTATTACTTCCCATTGCAAAAAAAACATTTCACATTCAGCACACAAAATAACCGGTGATCGAAAGTTTAAAGTAGAACTGTGTCACGGGCGTCCTCCTCTTCATCTGAAGAGGAGAGGCGAGAAGGATCGGAGGACCAAAATGCGGCGTGGTATGTGTTCATGATGAATATTTAATAAAAGAAAGCTCTGAACACTGAATACAAACTATACAAAAACAATAAACAAATAACGACCGTGACGCTAATGAGAACTGTGCTGACACAAGCAATCAACATAGACAATCACCCACATGAATGATGACAGGTCCTACTGCCTGTAAACACACAGTCCAGTTCATAGTGAATGATGACAGGCCCTACTGCCTGTAAACACACAGTCCAGTTCATAGTGAATGATGACAGGCCCTACTGCCTGTAAACACACAGTCCAGTTCATAGTGAATGATGACAGGCCCTACTGCCTGTAAACACACAGTCCAGTTCATAGTGAATGATGACAGGACCTACTGCCTGTAAACACACAGTCCAGTTCATAGTGAATGATGACAGGCCCTACTGCCTGTAAACACACAGTCCAGTTCATAGTGAATGATGACAGGCCCTACTGCCTGTAAACACACAGTCCAGTTCATAGTGAATGATGACAGGCCCTACTGTCTAAACACACAGTCCAGTTCATAGTGAATGATGACAGGTCCTACTGCCTGTAAACACACAGTCCAGTTCATAGTGAATGATGACAGGCCCTACTGCCTGTAAACACACAGTCCAGTTCATAGTGAATGATAACTGGCCCTACTGTCTGTAAACACACAGTCCAGTTCATAGTGAATGATGACAGGCCCTACTGCCTGTAAACCCACAGTCCAGTTCATAGGGAATGTTGGCAGGCCTGTGTGGAAAATGGCTTGTTTCTATAAAGGTCTCCTGTAGCTCTGATTGGCTACAGCACACCGGTCTGTGTAGACTCTGGTCCTGGACAAGACAGATGGTTTTATTTGTTTTTATTTACGGCCGTGTTTATTAATTGTCCACCGCCTCTTTCCCACTCCATATTGCAATATCATTTTCACATGCTTTAGAATACGGAATTCCCAAAACATTCTAAGAATTTATGTAAAAGTGAAAATGACCATATCTAAGCCGGTCGTTTGTTAGAAAATGTTTTTTTTAAAAGGTGTCATATTATTCCTGGGGTTGTATATGAACGGTTGATAACAAGATTTCATGTTGCTGAAATGCTGTCAGTTTCCATCCGCTTCTATAACAACGATCACACCCATTAAGTTGGTTAATTTTCCATTGTCACTCCAAAATGTTCCCCTAATAAAGTTGAATGGCAGATGACTGAGCTCGCGAGATTTATCTCCCCAGAGACCAGTAAACAAAAGCAATATTTCACTGTTCTGAATGGCTAAGGAATCCATGTGTTGTTCTGAAACAATGAACACAGAAATACTGGACATTTTGAACTGTTTATTATGGTGCTGATTTGACAAAATTGTAATCATGGTCTTGAAATGGACTCACATTTTTCTGGTCTCGGGCTTGCCTTTGTCCCCGCTCCCAGTCTCGGTCTTGATTCTGTCTCACCGGTACCGTTTACCACACTGAATAGTGTTTCAAAACGATCTCTTCTACAGAGAACTGGTTTTTCCAATTCAGCAGCAAATTCTATTTTAGGTTTCAACTGTTGGAATATGTAAGTTCTCAAAGAAGGTTGTTGAATAATGTTGCATTACCAGCATGTATATCCAAGTGTATAATTGTGAGTAAAAGTTATGAAAGCATAAATTGATCTCTAAATCATGAATACATTTGTTTTTCCAGCTCGTTATTTATCTCAGGTATGGTTTGATTTGCAGTTCTCTGATGAAGCTGGTGTGCAAATATTTTCCCTGATTTCTCTCCATGGTCATAATTTTGAGATGTACTAATACGATTTTCAGCTTGTTTAGTTGAAAGAAAATCAAACTCTGTCTGAAGTGTCAAATGTTGTTCTGGATCTTCAAATAGCCACTCTTTGCCTTGATGACAGCTTTGCACACTGTTGGCATTCTCTCAAATTGAGATGGTTTGGGAATCGGATCGCAGAGTGAAGGAAAAGCAGCCAACAAGTGCTCAGCATATGTGGGAACTCATTCAAGACTGCTGGAAAAGAATTCCAGGTGAATCTGGTTGAGAGAATGCCAGAGCAGACTCTTGACATTGTTGAAAGCGATACGGTCACGAGCAACGCTGGGGAAATTGAGATCGGTGCTCCTTTGCATCAAAGAGGGCCACATTTTCTGGCACGCTGAAGAACATCAATATCCTGGTAGCTTAGCCACAAGGTCACAAGGTTTTTCCACCAGGCTAATTCACCTGTTCTATTCTGATTCACCTGTTCTATTCTGATTCACCTGTTCTATTTTAATTCACCTGTTCTATTCTAATTCACCTGTTCTATTCTGATTCACCTGTTCTATTCTGATTCACCTGTTCTATTCTAATTCACCTGTTCTATTTTAATTCACCTGTTCTATTCTAATTCACCTGTTCTATTCTAATTCACCTGTTCTATTCTGATTCACCTGTTCTATTCTAATTAATCTGTTCTATTCAAATTCACCTGTTCTATTCTAATTCACCTGTTCTATTCTAATTCACCGGTTCTATTCTAATTCACCTGTTCTATTCTGATTCACCTGTTCTATTCTGATTCACCTTCTAATGCAGAACTCTGCAGCCAGGACCTACACCCAGAGTGCTGTGAGGATGGGTGTGGTCCTGGACCCGGCTCTTACCTGGGAGGTCAGGTACTCCATCGAGGCTGGGAACAGCGAGGGCATCTTCCAGGTAGGATGGAAGTCAATTCACAATCCATTAGGGCTCTGCTCATAGGGGTCTGGTCAAAAGTAATGCACTATTTAGGAAACTGGGTGCCATTTTGGTGCCATTCTCTGTCCAGTAATACAAAATATCACTTAAATGCTCTGTTGTTTTGGAATCAATATGGATCAGCCTTGATCGACTGGGTAAAGGAAGTAGCCTTGGCTAGTCTGATCCAGAATGTCTCATAGGAGCAGGAGTCTATCTCCTGTTTCTGTAGGGAGACAGCTTGATGTACAGTACACCCCCTGGACAGGATACTAGTCTATCTCCTGTTTCTGTAGTGAGACAGCTTGATGTACCAGGACACCCCCTGGACAGGACACTAGTCTATCTCCTGTTTCTGTAGTGAGGCAGCTTGATGTACCAGGACACCCCCTGGACAGGACACTAGTCTATCTCCTGTTTCTGTAGTGAGGCAGCTTGATGTACCAGGACACCCCCTGGACAGGACACTAGTCTATCTCCTGTTTCTGTAGGGAGACAGCTTGATGTACCAGGACACCCCCTGGACAGGACACTAGTCTATCTCCTGTTTCTGTAGGGAGACAGCTTGATGTACCAGGACACCCCCTGGACAGGACACTAGTCTATCTCCTGTTTCTGTAGTGAGGCAGCTTGATGTACAGGACACTAGTCTATCTCCTGTTTCTGTAGTGAGACAGCTTGATGTACCAGGACACCCCCTGGACAGGACACTAGTCTACCTCCTGTTTCTGTAGTGAGACAGCTTGATGTACCAGGACACCCCCTGGACAGGACACTAGTCTCTCTCCTGTTTCTGTAGTGAGACAGCTTGATGTACCAGGACACCCCCTGGACAGGACACTAGTCTATCTCCTGTTTCTGTAGTGGGACAGCTTGATGTACCAGGACACCCCCTGGACAGGACACTAGTCTATCTCCTGTTTCTGTAGGGAGACAGCTTGATGTACCAAGACACCCCCTGGACAGGACACTAGTCTATCTCCTGTTACTGTAGTGAGACAGCTTGATGTACAGGACACCCCCTGGACAGGACACTAGTCTATCTCCTGTTTCTGTAGGGAGACAGCTTGATGTACCAGGACACCTCCTGGACAGGACACTCGTCTATCTCCTGTTTCTGTAGGGAGACAGCTTGATGTACCAGGACACCTCCTGGACAGGACACTCGTCTATCTCCTGTTTCTGTAGGGAGACAGCTTTATGTACCAGGACACCTCCTGGACAGGACACTAGTCTATCTCCTGTTTCTGATGTACCAGGACACCCCCTGGACAGGACACTAGTCTATCTCCTGTTACTGTAGTGAGACAGCTTGATGTACAGGACACCCCCTGGACAGGACACTAGTCTATCTCCTGTTTCTGTAGTGAGGCAGCTTGATGTACCAGGACACCCCCTGGACAGGACACTAGTATATCTCCTGGATCTGTAGTGAGACAGCTTGATGTACCAGGACACCCCCTGGACAGGATGCCTTACCCCCAATCTCCTCAATGCTGAATGACACCGGGTCCCATTTTTACAGTCCTTGGTATGACTCGGCCCGGGGATCTGACTTCCAAACCTTCCAATCTCAGGGAGGACACTCTAACCACAACTACAACTACAGCTCTAACTACAAGGCCAATGAGTCACCCTCGACTGGTAGATTGATTAGTGAAACTCATTTTGACCAAGGCCCTTTCCTTTTCCTGTCCTCTCATGTCCTTCCCCATAGATGTAATATGGTGCCAATTTGGACGCATATTTAACTCTGTCTTTTTTGATTCCCTAATTTTGGACGGATCTAGTAATGTTATGTATCTGTTGTCCCAGGCTGAGGAGCTGGTGCTGGGGGACTTCAGCTTCCTGAGGGTGCAGACCAACGGAGGCAGTGGAGGCACCTTGAATCGGGAGGTGCAGGACAATTATACACTGACGGTGAGGATACACACACACACACACGCACGCACGCACGCACACACACACGCACGCACACACAGAGAGACACACACACGCACGCACGCACGCATGCACACACACACACACACACGCTCACACACACACACACACACACACACAGAGAGACACACACACGCACGCACGCACACACACACACACACACGCACACACGCACACACGCACACACACACACGATGAACCGGGAGGTACCCTGACCTTAGTACGTTTATTTGTATTTATTATGGATCCCCATTAGTTCCTGTCAAGGCAGCAGCTACTCTTCCTGGGGTTTATTATGGATCCCATTAGTTCCTGCCAAGGCAGCAGCTACTCTTCCTGGGGTTTATTATGGATCCCCATTAGTTCCTGCCAAGGCAGCAGCTACTCTTCCTGGGGTTTATTATGGATCCCCATTAGTTCCTGCCAAGGCAGCAGCTACTCTTCCTGGGGTTTATTATGGATCCCCATTAGTTCCTGCCAAGGCAGCAGCTACTCTTCCTGGGGTTTATTATGGATCCCCATTAGTTCCTGCCTAGGCAGCAGCTACTCTTCCTGGGGTTTATTATGGATCCCCATTAGTTCCTGCCAAGGCAGCAGCTACTCTTCCTGGGGTTTATTATGGATCCCCATTAGTTCCTGCCAAGGCAGCAGCTACTCTTCCTGGGGTTTATTATGGATCCCCATTAGTTCCTGTCAAGGCAGGAGCTACTCTTCCTGGGGTTTATTATGGATCCCCATTAGTTCCTGCCAAGGCAGTAGCTACTCTTCCTGGGGTTTATTATGGATCCCCATTAGTTCCTGCCAAGGCAGCAGCTACTCTTCCTGGGGTTTATTATGGATCCCCATTAGTACCTGCCAAGGCAGCAGCTACTCTTCCTGGATTCCAGCAAAATTAAGGCAGTTAGACATTTTTTAAAACATTACAATACATTCACATCAGATTTTACAACACATTAAGTGTGTGTCCTCAGGCCCCTACTCCACTACCACATATCTACAACATAAATCCATGTGTCCTCAGGCCCCTACTCCACTACCACATATCTACAACATAAATCCATGTGTCCTCAGGCCCCTACTCCACTACCACATATCTACAACATAAATCCATGTGTACGTGTGTGTATAGTGCGTATGCTATCATGTGTGTATATGTGTATATCCATGTGGTCATGGCTCTATGTAGTACTGTGGAATAGAGTTCCATGTGGTCATGACTCTATGTAGTACTGTGGAATAGAGTTCCATGTGGTCATGGCTCTATGTAGTACTGTGGAATAGAGTTCCATGTAGTCATGGCTCTATGTAGTACTGTGGAATAGAGTTCCATGTGGTCATGACTCTATGTAGTACTGTGGAATAGAGTTCCATGTAGTCATGGCTCTATGTAGTACTGTGGAATAGAGTTCCATGTGGTCATGGCTCTATGTAGTACTGTGGAATAGAGTTCCATGTAGTCGTGGCTCTATGTAGTACTGTGGAATAGAGTTCCATGTAGTCATGGCTCTATGTAGTACTGTGGAATAGAGTTCCATGTGGTCATGGCTCTATGTAGTACTGTGGAATAGAGTTCCATGTAGTCATGGCTCTATGTAGTACTGTGGAATAGAGTTCCATGTAGTCATGGCTCTATGTAGTACTGGGTACCTCCTATCGTACCTCCTAGACCTCTGGTGGCATGCCTTGTGGGGTATGGATGGGTGTCCTGTGGGGTATGGGTGGGTGTCTTGTGGGGTAAATTTTATTAGTGCATCTTTTCCCCAAAATCAATCACGTGTGTGTGTGTGTGTGTGTGTGTGTGTGTGTGTGTGTGTGTGTGTGTGTGTGTGTGTGTGTGTGTGTGTGTGTGTGTGTGTGTGTGTGTGTGTGTGTGTGTGTGTGTGTGTGTGTGTGTAGGTGCGGGCCACAGCACAAGGTGGGCTGGAGGCCTTCACCACCGTCTTCGTCAACATCCTAGACATGAACGACCTTCGACCTCTGTTTGCTCCGACCTCCTACTCCTTCGTGGTCCCCGAGGGCTCTCCGCTGGGCGCCAGCGTCGGCAGGGTAACGGCCACGGACGCAGACGTCGGATCCAACGGGCAGTTTTACTACTTCTTCAGGTATTGGTGTTGTTCCTCTGTCCTCCTCCTGTTGTGTTTACATTGGTGTTGTTCCTCTGTCCTCCTCCTGTTGTGTTTACATTGGTGTTGTTCCTGTGACCTTTGTATGACCTTTGTGTGACCTTTGTGTGACCTTTGTGTAGGATCCAATGGGTAATTTTATTACTTATTTAAATCCGCTGTTGTTTTACTAGTTTTAGTTTATATATTTTAATAATATAATGATATGCGTCGTTTATCAGACTCTTTCATCTCAAGCCTCTTCCAGCCGGTCATGTGTTTTCCCTATGGGTGTCCCCAGTGGGAATCAAACCCCTTTGACCTGGAAATGTATGCTGTTTTTATTCTTTCTCACACGTTATTATTTATTTATAAACGGGGTAGTTATTTAAAATTCATGTTAACCACTATTAATGCACACAGAGTGAGTCTATGCAATTTATTATGTGACTTGTTAAACCTATTTCTTTACTCCTGAATTTATTTCGGCTTGCCCAAACAAAGGAGGTTGAATACTTATTGACTCAGGACCTTTCAGCTTTGACATTTTTTATTAATTTTTTAACATTTCTATAAACATATTTCCACTTTGTCATTATGGGGTATTGTGTGTATAGAGGCCAGTGACACACCACCTCAATGTAATCCATGTTAAATTCATTATGGGGTATTTAATCCTTGTTAAATTCATTATGGGGTATTTAATCCATGTTAAATTCATTATGGGGTATTTAATCCATGTTATATTCATTATGGGGTATTTAATCCATGTTAAATTCATTATGGGGTATTTAATCCATGTTAAATTCATTATGGGGTATTTAATCCATGTTAAATTCATTATGGGGTATTTAATCCATGTTAAATTCATTATGGGGTATTTAATCCATGTTAAATTCATTATGGGGTATTTAATCCATGTTAAATTCATCATGGTGTATTTATTCCATGTTAAATTCATTATGGGGTATTTAATCCATGTTAAATTCATCATGGTGTATTTAATCCATGTTAAATTCATTATGGGGTATTTAATCCAATTTAAATTCATTATGGGGTATTTAATCCATGTTAAATTCATTATGGGGTATTTAATCCATGTTAAATTCATTATGGGGTATTTAATCCATTCTAAATTCATTATGGGGTATTTAATCCATGTTAAATTCATTATGGGGTATTTAATCCATGTTAAATTCATTATGGGGTATTTAATCCATGTTAAATTCATTATGGGGTATTTAATCCATGTTAAATTCATTATGGGGTATTTAATCCATGCTAAATTCAGGCTGTAACACAACAACCTGTATGTTTGGGAAGCACTTTGCACTGCATAGTACTGTACCAAATATAAGGCAAGTAAGTATGCCTTGTCAGAGTCAGAACGACCCATTGTAAGAAATGTGCTTTATAGAATAAACCCTGTATGTTTGGGAAGCACTTTGCCTTGTCAGAGTCAGAACGACCCATTGTAAGAAATATGCTTTATAGAGTAAAGTTTGATGTGACTTGTCCCCAGGGAGCGTGTGGAGCTGTTCTCGGTGCACCCCACCAGCGGGGTTGTGACCCTGACGGGCCGGCCAATAACGGGGCAGCGGATGGAGCTGGAGGTACGAGCGGTGGACAGAGGGATAAAGCTCTACGGGACCAACGGGGTCAGCAGCACCGCTAAGGTATCTCTAGTTCCTGTTCTGCCCGACCGAGTCAGCAGCACCGTATGTATGTATGTATTGTATGTATGTATGTGTGTGTGTGTGTGTGTGTGTGTGTGTGTGTGTGTGTGTGTGTGTGTGTGTGTGTGTGTGTGTGTGTGTGTGTGTGTGTGTGTGTGTGTGTGTGTGTGTGTGTGTGTGTGTGTGTGTGTGTGTGTGTAATTTTCATCATAGGTACACTTCAACTATGACAGACAAAATTAGAAGAAAAAAATCCAGAACATCACATTGTAGGATTTTTCATGAATTTATTCACAAATTATGGTGGAAAATAAGTATTTGGTCAATAACAAATGTTTATCTCAATACTTTGTTATATACCTTTTGTTGGTATTCACAGAGGTCAAATGTTTTCTGTCTTCACAAGGTTTTCACACACTGTTGCCTGTATTTTGGCCCATTCCTCCATGCAGATCTCCTCTCAAGCAGTGATGTTTTGGGGCTGTTGCTGGGCAACACGGACTTTCAACTCCCTCCAAAGATTTTCTATGGGGTTGAGATCTGGAGACTGGCTTGGCCACTCCAGGACCTTGAAATGCTTCTTACGAAGCCACTCCTTCGTTGCCCGGGCGGTGTGTTTGGGATCATTGTCATGCTGAAAGACCCAGCCACGTTTCTTCTGCAATGCCCTTGCTGATAGAAGGAGGTTTTCACTCAAGATCTCACGATACATGGCCCCATTCATTCTTTCCTTTACACAGATCAGTCGTCTTGGTCCCTTTGCAGAAAAACAGCCCCAAAGCATGATGTTTCCACCCCCATGCTTCACAGTAGGTATGTTGTTCTTTGGATGCAACTCAGCATTCTTCGTCCTCCAAACACGACGAGTTGAGTTTTTACCAAAAAGTTATATTTTGGTTTAATTTGACCATATGACATTCTCCCAATCTTCTTCTGGATCATCCAAATGCTCTCTTGCAAACTTCAGACGGGCCTGGACATGTACTGGCTTAAGCAGGGGGACACGTCTGGCACTGCAGGATTTGAGTCCCTGGCGGCGTAGTGTGTTACTGATGGTAGGCTTTGTAACTTTGGTCCCAGCTCTCTGCAGGTCATTCACTAGGTCCCCCCGTGTGGTTCTGGGATTTTTGTTCACCGTTCTTGTGATCATTTTGACCCCATGGGGTGAGATCTTGCGTGGAGCCCCAGATCGAGGGAGATTATCAGTGGTCTTGTATGTCTTCCATTTCCTAATAATTGCTCCCACAGTTGATTTCTCCCAACCAAGCTGCTTACCTATTGTAGATGCAGTTTCCCCAGCCTGGTGCAGTTCTACAATTTTGTTTCTGGTGTCCTTTGACAGCTCTTTGGTCTTGGCCATAGTGGAGTTTGGAGTGTGACTGTTTGAGGTTGTGGACAGGTGTCTTTTATACTGATAAGTTCAAACAGGTGCCATTAATACAGGTAACAAGTGGAGGACAGAGGAGCCTCTTAAAGAAGAAGTTACAGGTCTGTGAGAGCCAGAAATCTTTCTTGTTTGTAGGTGACTGAGATACTTATTTTCCACCATAATTTGCAAATAAATTCATAAAAAATCCTACAATGTGATTTTCTGGATTTTTTTCATAGTTGAAGAGTACCTATGATGAAAATTACAGGCCTCTCTCATCTTTCTAAGTGGGAGAACTTGCACAATTGGTGGATGACTAAATACTTTTTTGCCCCACTGTAGGTGTACCTGGAGGTGTTAGGAAACACATGAGGCTCATTTCCATTCTACTCAATGGACAATAAAGTTCTATTCTATTTTCCTTTATGTTTCATCCTCCGGGTTTTGTTTGTACTTTGACATTTGTCTTTAACTGTTTGATCGTTTTATCCAAAAATCTGTCATTCAATCAATAAATCCAGGTGGTCCTGACGGTTGAACGGGTGAATGAGTTTTCTCCGGTGCTGTCTATGGTGGCCCTGGTACCATCGTGGTTGGACCAAGACCCTGTGTTTGCTGTGGTCACGGTGGAGGACCAGGATGAGGGGGTGTGCGGGGACATCGAGTGGGTCTCCATCGTCGAGGGCGACCCACTGGAACAGTTTAAGGTGGACCGCTCTCCGGTCGGGAACGAGTACAAGGTAGTCCCCTCCCCTCCCCTCTCCTCTCCTCTCCTCTCCTCTCCTCTCCTCTCCTCTCCTCTCCTCTCCTCTCCTCTCCTCTCCTCTCCTCTCCCTCTCTCCTCTCCTCTCCTCTCCTCTCCTCTCCTCTCCTCTCTCCTCTCCTCTCCTCTCCTCTCCTCTCCCCTCCCCTCTCCTCTCCTCTCCTCTCCTCTCTTCTCCTCTCCCCCCTCTCCTCTCCTCTCCTCTCCTCTCCCTCTCCTCTCCTCTCCTCTCCTCTCCCTCTCCTCTCCTCTCCTCTCTCTCCTCTCCTCTCCTCTCCCTCCCCTCCCCTCGCTCCCCTCCCCTCCTCTCCTCTCCTCTCCTCTCCTCATCTCCTCCCCTTCTTTTATCTCTTCTAATCTCCTCTTCTCCTCCCATCTCTAGGTGAAGACGTCAGAGCCTGTGGACTGGAAGAAGTTTCCATATGGTTGTAACCTGACCCTCCAGGCTAAAGACAGAGGAACCCCTCCTCTGTTCTCCAACACTCAGGTGGTCCAGGTGTTAGTTAGAAAACCTCAAGCTCTCCAGGTGAGTCATTTGACGGTCGTGTCTTCATTCAATTTCATTTTCATTGTTTTAGCTTTTTCCCTCTCTGCTGTACAGTGTCTTTTTTGTCTTTTTTTTAATGTGTCTGAGTTTTAATTTTTTGTTCTAGTGAACAACACCATACCAACACCATATCAACACTATAACAACACCATAACAACACCATATCAACACCATATCAACACCATAACAACACCATCACAATATCATCACAACACCATATCAACACCATATCAACACCATAACAACACCATACCAACACCATATCAACACTATAACAACACCATATCAACACTATAACAACACCATATCAACACTATAACAACACCATACCAACACCATATCAACACTATAACAACACCATATCAACACCATAACAACACCATCACAATATCATCACAACACCATATCAACACCATATCAACACCATAACAACACCATAACAACACCATATCAACACTATAACAACACCATATCAACACTATAACAACACCATACCAACACCATATCAACACTATAACAACACCATATCAACACTATAACAACACCATACCAACACCATATCAACACTATAACAACACCATATCAACACTATAACAACACCATACCAACACCATATCAACACTATAACAACACCATATCAACACTATAACAACACCATACCAACACCATATCAACACTATAACAACACCATATCAACACTATAACAACACCATACCAACACCATATCAACACCATCACAATATCATCACAACACCATACCAACACCATACCAACACCATAACAACACCATCACAATATCATCACAACACCATATCAACACCATAACAACACCATATCAACACCATACCAACACCATATCAACACTATAACACCATAACAACACCATACCAACACCATATCAACACTGTAACAACACCATAACAACACCATACCAACACCATACCAACACCATAACAACACCATCACAATATCATCACAACACCATATCAACACCATATCAACACCATAACAACACCATAACAACACCATCACAACACCATATCAACACCATAACAACACCATACCAACACCATACCAACACTATAACAACACCATAACAACACCATACCAACACCATACCAACACTATAACAACACCATAACAACACCATATCAACACTATAACAACACCATACCAACACCATATCAACACTATAACAACACCATACCAACACCATATCAACACTATAACAACACCATACCAACACCATATCAACACTATAACAACACCATACCAACACCATATCAACACTATAACAACACCATACCAACACCATATCAACACTATAACAACACCATACCAACACCATATCAACACTATAACAACACCATACCAACACCATATCAACACTATAACAACACCATACCAACACCATATCAACACTATAACAACACCATACCAACACCATATCAACACTATAACAACACCATACCAACACCATATCAACACCATATCAACACTATAACAACACCATAACAACACCATATCAACACCATATCAACACCATAACAACACCATATCAACACCATATCAACACCATAACAACACCATCACAATATCATCACAACACCATCGAAAACACCATCACAACACCACCACAATACCATAACAAGACCACCACGATACCATAACAACACCATAACAATACCATAACAACACCATAACAATATCGTCACAACACCATAACAACACCATAACAACACCATAACAATATCTTCACAACACCATAACAACACCATCACAATACCATAACAACACCATCACAATATCATCACAACACCATATCAACACCATATCAACACCATAACAACACCATACCAACACCATATCAACACTATAACAACACCATATCAACACTATAACAACACCATATCAACACTATAACAACACCATACCAACACCATATCAACACTATAACAACACCATATCAACACTATAACAACACCATACCAACACCATATCAACACTATAACAACACCATATCAACACTATAACAACACCATACCAACACCATATCAACACTATAACAACACCATATCAACACTATAACAACACCATACCAACACCATATCAACACCATCACAATATCATCACAACACCATACCAACACCATACCAACACCATAACAACACCATCACAATATCATCACAACACCATATCAACACCATATCAACACCATAACAACACCATATCAACACCATACCAACACCATATCAACACTATAACACCATAACAACACCATACCAACACCATATCAACACTATAACAACACCATAACAACACCATACCAACACCATACCAACACCATAACAACACCATCACAATATCATCACAACACCATATCAACACCATATCAACACCATAACAACACCATATCAACACTATAACAACACCATACCAACACCATACCAACACTATAACAACACCATAACAACACCATATCAACACTATAACAACACCATACCAACACCATATCAACACTATAACAACACCATATCAACACTATAACAACACCATACCAACACCATATCAACACTATAACAACACCATACCAACACCATATCAACACTATAACAACACCATACCAACACCATATCAACACTATAACAACACCATACCAACACCATATCAACACTATAACAACACCATACCAACACCATATCAACACTATAACAACACCATACCAACACCATATCAACACTATAACAACACCATACCAACACCATATCAACACTATAACAACACCATACCAACACCATATCAACACCATATCAACACTATAACAACACCATAACAACACCATATCAATACCATATCAACACCATAACAACACCATATCAACACCATAACAACACCATCACAATATCATCACAACACCATCGAAAACACCATCACAACACCACCACAATACCATAACAAGACCACCACGATACCATAACAACACCATAACAATACCATAACAACACCATAACAATATCGTCACAACACCATAACAACACCATAACAACACCATAACAATATCTTCACAACACCATAACAACACCATATCAACACCATAACAACACCATCACAATATCATCACAACACCATATCAACACCATATCAACACCATAACAACACCATACAAACACCATATCAACACTATAACAACACCATATCAACACTATAACAACACCATACCAACACCATATCAACACTATAACAACACCATATCAACACTATAACAACACCATACCAACACCATATCAACACTATAACAACACCATATCAACACTATAACAACACCATACCAACACCATATCAACACTATAACAACACCATACCAAAACCATATCAACACTATAACAACACCATATCAACACTATAACAACACCATATCAACACTATAACAACACCATACCAACACCATATCAACACCATCACAATATCATCACAACACCATACCAACACCATACCAACACCATAACAACACCATCACAATATCATCACAACACCATATCAACACCATATCAACACCATAACAACACCATATCAACACCATACCAACACCATATCAACACTATAACACCATAACAACACCATACCAACACCATATCAACACTATAACAACACCATAACAACACCATACCAACACCATACCAACACCATAACAACACCATCACAATATCATCACAACACCATATCAACACCATATCAACACCATAACAACACCATAACAACACCATCACAACACCATATCAACACCATAACAACACCATACCAACACCATACCAACACTATAACAACACCATAACAACACCATACCAACACCATACCAACACTATAACAACACCATAACAACACCATATCAACACTATAACAACACCATACCAACACCATATCAACACTATAACAACACCATACCAACACCATATCAACACTATAACAACACCATACCAACACCATATCAACACTATAACAACACCATACCAACACCATATCAACACTATAACAACACCATACCAACACCATATCAACACTATAACAACACCATACCAACACCATATCAACACTATAACAACACCATACCAACACCATATCAACACTATAACAACACCATACCAACACCATATCAACACCATATCAACACTATAACAACACCATAACAACACCATATCAACACCATATCAACACCATAACAACACCATATCAACACCATAACAACACCATCACAATATCATCACAACACCATCGAAAACACCATCACAACACCACCACAATACCATAACAAGACCACCACGATACCATAACAACACCATAACAATACCATAACAACACCATAACAATATCGTCACAACACCATAACAACACCATAACAACACCATAACAATATCTTCACAACACCATAACAACACCATCACAATACCATAACAATATCGTCACAACACCATAACAACACCATCACAATACCATAACAACACCATCACAATACCATAACAACAACAATACAACACCATAACAATATCTTCACAACACCATAACAACACCATCACAATACCATAACAATATCGTCACAACACCATAACAACACCATCACAATACCATAACAACACCATCACAATACCATAACAACAACAATACAACACCATAACAATACCATAACAACACCATAACAATACCAGAACAACACCATAACAATATCTCCACAACACCACAACAACACCATAACAACACCATAACAACACCATAACAACACCATTACAATACCATAACAACAACAATACAACACCATAACAATATCTTCACAACACCATAACAACACCATCACAATACCATAACAACACCATCACAATACCATAACAACAACAATACAACACCATAACAATACCATAAAAACACCATAACAACACCATAACAACACCATAACAACACCATAACAACACCATAACAACACCATAACAACACCATAACAATATCGTCACAACACCATAACAACACCATAGCAACACCATCACAATACCATAACAACAACAATACAACACCATAACAATACCATAACAACACCATAACAATATCTTCACAACACCATAAAAACACCATAACAACACCATAACAACACCATTACAATATCATAACAACAACAATACAACACCATAACAACACCATAACAACACCATAACAATATTGTCACAACACCATAACAACACCATAACAACACCATAGCAACACCATCACAATATCATCACAACAACAATACAACACCATCACAATACCATAACAACACCATAACAACACCATCACAATACCATCACAACAACAATACAACACCATAACAACACAATAACAACACCATCACAACACCACCACAACACCATAACAATACCATAACAACACCATAACAATATCGTCACAACACCATAACAACAACAATACAACACCATAACAACACCATAACAATATCTTCACAACACCATAACAACACCATAACAATATCTTCACAACACCATAACAACACCGTAACAACACCATAACAACACCAGCACAATACCATAACAATATCGTCACAACACCATAACAACACCATAGCAACACCATCACAATACCATCACAACAACAATACAACACCATAACAATACCATAACAACACCATAACAATATCGTCACAACACCATAACAACACAATAACAACACCATCACAGCACCACCACAACACCATAACAATACCATAACAACACCATAACAATATCGTCACAACACCATAACAACACCAAAACAACACCATCACAACACCATAACAATACCATAACAACACCAATACAACACCATAACAATACCATAACAACACCATCGCAACACCATAACAACACCATAACAATATCGTCACAACACCATAACAACACCAAAACAACACCATCACAGCACCACCACAACACCATAACAATACCATAACAACACCATAACAATATCGTCACAACACCATAACAACACCAAAACAACACCATCACAACACCATAACAATACCATAACAACACCAATACAACACCATAACAATACCATAACAACACCATCGCAACACCATAACAACACCATAACAATATCGTCACAACACCATAACAACACCAAAACAACACCATCACAACACCATAACAACACCATAACAATACCATCACAACACCATAACAACACCATAACAACACTATAACAATACCATAACAACACCATAACAACACCATAACAACACCATAACAACACCATCACAATACCATAACAACACCACAACAACACCATAACAACACCATCAAAACACCATAACAACACCATAACAATATCATAACAATATCATAACAACAAAGCCATTTTAATTACACAATGCTCCTATTTTATACCAATAGAAAAGCTCAATGTAGTTCATTTTGGTATAACAGCAAGAAAAGTGGCACACGTTGTAACTTGACTTTCCAGATGAGATTTGATAAACAGCTCTACCAGGTGAGACTGAGTGAGATAGCGCCGCCTGGCACCATCATAGTGGAAGTGCGGATCACCCCAGGCCCTCCCACCGTCAACTACAGCTTCAGCCCCTTCTCTGCCTCACCGCACTTCCTCATCAACCCTCTGACCGGGGTCATCACTACGACAACCCCTCTGACCAGCCTATCACAGGACGTCGTGGAGCTGGAGGTGCTGGAGCAGGGCAGTAAACTCAGAACCAGGGTCCAGGTGATTTTAATGTGTTTGATCTGATTCGTAATATGTTGTTGTTGTCGTCTTTGTTGACAAACAAATCTGATCTTCTGTTCTGTTCGTATCTCATCTTTAACTCAGGTCACCATAGAGGACGCTAACGGCAACACGCCCACGTTCGCCAGGCCGGCGTACGACGTGTCAATCGAAGAGACCATGCCGGTCGGCACGGTGATCTTGGTGGTGTCGGCGGTGGACGATGACAAAGGGGAGAACGGGTGTATCACCCACAGCATTGCTGGGCTTCAGGCGCTACCCTTCACCATAGATCAGGACTCAGGAGAGGTACTGGCTACTTTTAGTGTTGACTGTTGGGGCTGGTTGATCCTCACTGTGTGTGTATACAGTACATGCTGCAATGATTGACAAACATATTTTATTTGATCTTATCACCTTTCCTCCTGTCCTGTCATCTTCTCTTCTATTCTCCTCTCCTCTCCTGTCATCTCCTCTTCTCTTCTCCCCTCCTCTCTTCTCCTATCCTCTCCTTTCCTCTTCTCTTCTCTTCTCTTCTCTTCTCTTCTCTTCTCTTCTCTTCTCTTCTCTTCTCTTCTCTTCTCTTCTCTTCTCCCCACCTCTTCTCTACTGTCATCTACTCTTCTCTTCTCTCCTCTCCTCTCCTCTCCTCTCCTCTCCTCTCCTCTCCTCTCCTCTCCTCCTCTCCTCTCCCTCTCCTCTCCTCTCCTCTCCTCTCCTCTCCTCTCCTCCTCTCCTCCTCCCCTCCCCTCCCCTCCCCCTCCCCTCCCCCTCTCCTCTCCTCTCCTCTCCCCCTCCCCTCCCTCCCCCTCCCCTCCCCCCCCCCTCCCCTCCCCTCCCTCCTCCCTCTCCTCTCCTCTCCTCTCCTCTCCCTCTCCTCTCCTCTCCTCTCCTCTCCTCTCCTCTCCCTCCCTCCCCCCCCTCCCCTCCCCTCCACTCCCCTCCCTCTCCTCTCCTCTCCTCTCCTCCCCTCCCCTCTCCTCTCCTCTCCTCTCCTCATCTCCCCTCTTCTCTCAGCTGAGGACCACTAGAGAGCTGGACTGCGAGACGTCATCTGATCTCTACATGTTCTCCGTCCGGGCCTCAGACTGGGGTTCTCCGTACCGGCGGGAGAACGAGGTCAACGTGACAGTGCGCCTCATCAACGTAAATGACAACAGACCTTTGTTTGAGAGGGTTGGCTGCCGAGGGATGATCGAACAGGACTTCCCTGTAGGCCAGAACATCGTCACCATGTCAGCTGTGGGTAGGTAACCCAGAGGCTAAATCATGTGTCAAACTCCCGTCCTCGAGGAATGAGTGTTTTCACGCCTCCCTTGTACTTGATTGATCAGTGTCAATAACCACGTACGACATGGTGGGATCTTTTTGTATCAGTAAAATCAATTATGCGAGACATGGTGGAGGAAATGCCGTTATGCGCAAATATTGTCATATCGTAAGAAAACTTGGGAGTCACGCGATGACATGTTGTGTGGTCGTCTCAGTATGACTCGGGAAAACCATGCAGTTTATTAGGTTACAGATTAAATAAATGAAGATGAACTTCACAGGGGGGGTAAACGTTCCTGGTGATGAATTTCAAGGGGGGGGGGGGCTGTAATTGAGCTGTAATTTAGACTAGCCCCACTGTATCTGTGAGCTGTAATCTAGACTAGCCCCACTGTATCTGTGAGCTGTAATCTAGACTAGCCCCACTGTATCTGTGAGCTGTAATCTAGACTAGCCCCACTGTATCTGTGAGCTGTAATCTAGACTAGCCCCACTGTATCTGTGAGCTGTAATCTAGACTAGCCCCACTGTATCTGTGAGCTGTAATCTAGACTAGCCCCACTGTATCTTTGAGCTGTAATCTAGACTAGCCCCACTGTATCTGTGAGCTGTAATCTAGACTAGCCCCACTGTATCTGTGAGCTGTAATCTAGACTAGCCCCACTGTATCTGTGAGCTGTAATCTAGACTAGCCCCACTGTATCTGTGAGCTGTAATCTAGACTAGCCCCACTGTATCTGTGAGCTGTAATCTAGACTAGCCCCACTGTATCTGTGAGCTGTTGGCTAGACTAGCCCCACTGTATCTGTGAGCTGTAATCTAGACTAGCCCCACTGTATCTGTGAGCTGTTGGCTAGAGAAGGGCACGTGCCACGACCAGAGTGGGTATATTATAACGTGACAAGTTTTGTAGCGATACCATCAGTAGAGTGGAAAAGGTGATGGAACAACATTGACCCTTAGATTTTTATTTGGTACATAAAAACTGAAATGCAAAAGTATGTTTTATGTGTGCTACGTCATTTTAGCCAACAAATCAGTTTGGTGGAAACACTGGGCGGAAACAAGTCCGTTTGGTGGAAACAAGTCAGTTTGGTGGAAACACTGGGCGGAAACAAGTCCGTTTGGTGGAAACACTGGGCGGAAACAAGTCCGTTTGGTGGAAACACTGGGCGGAAACAAGTCAGTTTGGTGGAAACAAGTCAGTTTGGTGGAAACACTGGGCGGAAACAAGTCAGTTTGGTGGAAACAAGTCAGTTTGGTGGAAACACTGGCGGGGAAACAAGTCAGTTTGGTGGAAACAAGTCAGTTTGGTGGAAACACTGAGGGGAAACAAGTCAGTTTGGTGGAAACACTGGGGGGAAACAAGTCCGTTTGGAGGAAACACTGGCGGGGAAACAAGTCAGTTTGGTGGAAACAAGTCAGTTTGGTGGAAACACTGAGGGGAAACAAGTCAGTTTGGTGGAAACACTGGTGGGAAACAAGTCAGTTTGGTGGAAACAAGTCAGTTTGGTGGAAACACTGGGGGGAAACAAGTCAGTTTGGTGGAAACACTGGTGGGAAACAAGTCAGTTTGGTGGAAACAAGTCAGTTTGGTGGAAACAAGTCAGTTTGGTGGAAACACTGGAGGGGAAACAAGTCAGTTTGGTGGAAACAAGTCAGTTTGGTGGAAACACTGGAGGGGAAACAAGTCAGTTTGGTGGAAACACTGAGGGGAAACAAGTCAGTTTGGTGGAAACACTCGGGGGAAACAAGTCAGTTTGGTGGAAACAAGTCAGTTTGGTGGAAACACTGGAGGGGAAACAAGTCAGTTTGGTGGAAACACTGAGGGGAAACAAGTCAGTTTGGTGGAAACACTGAGGGGAAACAAGTCAGTTTGGTGGAAACACTGAGGGGAAACAAGTCAGTTTGGTGGAAACACTGGGGGAAACAAGTCAGTTTGGTGGAAACAAGTCAGTTTGGTGGAAACAAGTCAGTTTGGTGGAAACACTGGAGGGGAAACAAGTCAGTTTGGTGGAAACACTGGAGGGGAAACAAGTCAGTTTGGTGGAAACAAGTCAGTTTGGTGGAAACAAGTCAGTTTGGTGGAAACACTGGAGGGGAAACAAGTCAGTTTGGTGGAAACACTGGAGGGGAAACAAGTCAGTTTGGTGGAAACAAGTCAGTTTGGTGGAAACAAGTCAGTTTGGTGGAAACACTGGAGGGGAAACAAGTCAGTTTGGTGGAAACACTGGGGGGAAACAAGTCAGTTTGGTGGAAACACTGGGGGGAAACAAGTCCGTTTGGAGGAAACACTGGGGGGAAACAAGTCCGTTTGGAGGAAACACTGAGGGGAAACAAGTCAGTTTGGTGGAAACACTGGGGGGAAACAAGTCAGTTTGGTGGAAACACTGGGCGGAAACAAGTCAGTTTGGTGGAAACACTGAGGGGAAACAAGTCAGTTTGGTGGAAACAAGTCAGTTTGGTGGAAACACTGGGGGAAACAAGTCAGTTTGGTGGAAACACTGGGGGAAACAAGTCAGTTTGGTGGAAACACTGAGGGGAAACAAGTCAGTTTGGTGGAAACACTGAGGGGAAACAAGTCAGTTTGGTGGAAACACTGGGGGAAACAAGTCAGTTTGGTGGAAACACTGAGGGGAAACAAGTCAGTTTGGTGGAAACAAGTCAGTTTGGTGGAAACACTGGGGGGAAACAAGTCAGTTTGGTGGAAACACTGGGGGGGAAACAAGTCAGTTTGGTGGAAACACTGGAGGGGAAACAAGTCAGTTTGGTGGAAACACTGGGGGAAACAAGTCAGTTTGGTGGAAACACTAGGGGGAAACAAGTCAGTTTGGTGGAAACACTAGGGGGAAACAAGTCAGTTTGGTGGAAACATCACTGGTAGGAAAATGCTCATATTTTAGAATGTTCTCATGAAAATCTGTCACCAATTGGATGAAAATCAAAACTAACTAGTTAGGGACTCCCCACACCAGCAGAAATCCATTTTTCTGACCTTTTTTTCGGTCTCTGTTTTGTTTCAGGGCTGGGTTTTATTTGAATGTTACCATCCACCAGCATGGCAGTGCTAATTAATTAGTTCATTATTAATCAGAAACAGCTGCAAAGTTCTTCCTCTTCGTGAGTCCGTAATTTCCCATCTCCCACTTGGATCGCAGCACAACCAACCTATGGATCAAATAGGGGTTTAGTCCCATAGTATAAATATAGCATAATAGTATAAATATAGTATAATAGTATAAATATAGCATAATAGTATAAATATAGTATAATAGTATAAATATAGTATAATAGTATAAATATAGTATAATAGTATAAATATAGTATAATAGTATAAATATAGTATAATGGTATAATAGTATAAATATAGTATAAATGTTTAAATATTGTATAATAGTATAAATATAGTATAATAGTATACATATAGTATAATAGTATAAATATAGTATAATAGTATAAATATAGTATAATGGTATAAATATAGTATAATGGTATAATAGTATAAATATAGTATTAATGTTTAAATATTGTATAATAGTATAAATATAGTATAATAGTATAAATATAGTATAATGGTATAATAGTATAAATATAGTATTAATGTTTAAATATTGTATAATAGTATAAATATAGTATAATAGTATAAATATAGTATAAATGTTTAAATATTGTATAATAGTATAAATATAGCATAATAGTATAAATATAGCATAATAGTATAAATATAGTATAATAGTATAAATATAGTATAATAGTATAAATATAGTATAATAGTATAAATATAGTATAATAGTATAAATATAGCATAATAGTATAAATATAGTATAATAGTATAAATATAGTATAATAGTATAAATATAGTATAATGGTATAAATATAGTATAATGGTATAAATATAGTATAATAGTATAAATATAGTATAATGGTATAATAGTATAAATATAGTATAAATGTTTAAATATTGTATAATAGTATAAATATAGTATAATAGTATACATATAGTATAATAGTATAAATATAGTATAATAGTATAAATATAGTATAATGGTATAAATATAGTATAATGGTATAATAGTATAAATATAGTATAAATGTTTAAATATTGTATAATAGTATAAATATAGTATAATAGTATACATATAGTATAATAGTATAAATATAGTATAAATATAGCATAATAGTATAAATATAGTATAATAGTATAAATATAGTATAATAGTATAAATATAGTATAATAGTATAAATATAGTATAATGGTATAAATATAGTATAATAGTATAAATGTAGTATAATGGTATAATAGTATAAATATAGTATAAATGTTTAAATATTGTATAATAGTATAAATATAGTATAATAGTATACATATAGTATAATAGTATAAATATAGTATAAATATAGTATAATAGTATAAATATAGTATAATAGTATAAATATAGTATAATGGTATAAATATAGTATAATGGTATAAATATATTATAATAGTATAAATATGGTATAATGGTATAAATATATTATAATCGTATAAATATAGTATAATGGTAAAAATATAGTATAATGGTATAAATATATTATAATAGTATAAATATATTATAATAGTATAAATATAGTATAATAGTATAAATATAGTATAAATATAGTATAATAGTATAAATATAGTATAATAGTATAAATATAGTATAATGGTATAAATATAGTATAATAGTATAAATATAGTATAAATATAGTATAATAGTATAAATATAGTATAATAGTATAAATATAGTATAAATATAGAATAATGGTATAAATATAGTATAATAGTATAAATATAGTATAATAGTATAAATATAGTATAATAGTATAAATATAGTATAATGGTATAAATATAGTATAATAGTATAAATAGTAGGTTTTTACCAGCACTTGATCATAATCCAATGGATAATTTGTATAAACAGTGCATTCGTAAAGTATTCAGACCCCTTGACTTTCTCCACATTTTGTTACGTTACAGCCTCATTTGAAAATAGATTAAATAGTTTTTCCCCCTCATCAGTCTACACACAATACCTCATAATGACAAAGCAATTTATTTAAAAAATAAAACTGAAATATTACATTTACATAAGTTTTCAGACCCTTTACTCAGTACTTTGTTGAAGCACCTTTGGCATCGATTACAGCCTTGAGTATTGTTGGATATGATGCTACAAGCTTGGCACACCTGTATTTGGGGAGTTTCTCCCATTCTTCTCTGCAGATCCTCTCCAGCTCTGTCAGGTTGGATGAGGAGCATTGCTGCACAGCTATTTTCAGGTCTCTCCAGAGATGTTCGATCGGGTTCAAGTCCGGACTCTGTCTAGGCCACTCGAGGACATTCAGAGACTTCAGAGTCCCGAAGTCACTCCTGCGTTGTCTTGGCTGTGTGCTTAGGGTCATTGTCCTGTTGGAAGGTGAACCTTTGCCCAAGTCGGAAGGCTCTGAGCGCTCTACATCGTAGGTATGGTATTGGCATGGTGAAATGCGGAGCCTGGTTTCCTCCAGATGTGACTGCATTCATGCCAAAGAGTTCAATCTTGGTTTCATCAGACCAGAGAATATTGTTTCTCACGGTCTGAGTCCTTTAGGTGCCTTTTGGCAAACTCCAAGCGGGTTGTCATGTGCCTTTTACTGAGGAGTGGTTTCCGTCTGGCCACTCTACCATAAAGGCCTGATTGGTGGAGTACTGAAAAGATGGTTGTCCTTCTGGAAGGTTCTCCCATCTCCACAGAGGAACTTTGGAGCTCTGTCAGAGTGACCATCGGGTTCTTGGTCACCTCCCTGATCAAGGCTAGAATAAGGCTAGAATAATGCTAGAATAATGTTAGAATAAGGGTAGAATAAGGCTAGAATAATGCTAGAATAAGGCTGGAATAATGCTAGAATAATGCTAGAATAATGCTAGAATAAGGCTAGAATAAGGCTAAAATAAGGCTAGAATAAGGCTAGAATAATGCTAGAATAATGTTAGAATAAGGCTAGAATAATGCTAGAATAAGGCTAGAATAAGGCTAGAATAAGGCAAGAATAAGGCTAGAATAATGCTAGAATAATGCTAGAATAATGCTAGAATAAGGCTAGAATAATGCTAGTATAAGGCTAGAATAAGGCTAGAATAAGGCTAGTATAAGGCTAGAATAAGGCTAGAATAATGCTAGTATAAGGCTAGAATAAGGCTAGAATAAGGCTAGAATAATGCTAGAATAATGCTAGAATAAGGCTAGAATAAGGCTAGAATAATGCTAGTATAAGGCTAGAATAAGGCTAGAATAAGGCTAGAATAATGCTAGAATAATGCTAGAATAAGGCTAGAATAATGCTAGAATAATGTTAGAATAATGCTAGAATAAGGCTAGAATAAGGCTAGAATAATGCTAGAATAATGCTAGAATAATGCTAGAATAATGCTAGAATAAGGCTAGAATAAGGCTAGAATAATGCTAGAATAATGCTAGAATAATGCTAGAATAAGGCTAGAATAATGCTAGAATAAGGCTAGAATAATGCTAGAATAATGCTAGAATAAGGCTAGAAGAAGGCTAGAATAATGCTAGAATAATGCTAGAATAATGCTAGAATAAGGCTAGAATAAGGCTAGAATAATGCTAGAATAAGGCTAGAATAAGGCTAGAATAATGCTAGAATAAGGCTAGAATAAGGCTAGAATAAGGCTAGAATAATGCTAGAATAAGGCTAGAATAATGCTAGAATAAGGCTAGAATAACATTAGAATAAGGCTAGAATAAGGCTAGAATAAGGCTAGAATAAGGCTAGAATAAGGCTATAATAATGCTATAATAATGCTATAATAATGCTATAATAATGCTTGAATAATGCTAGAATAATGCTAGAATAATGCTATAATAATGCTATAATAATGCTAGAATAATGCTTGAATAATGCTCGAATAATGCTAGAATAAGGCTAGAATAATGCTAGAATAATGCTAGAATAATGCTTGAATCATGCTAGAATAATGCTAGAATAAGGCTAGAATAATGCTAGAATAATGCTAGAATAATGCTTGAATAATGCTAGAATAATGCTAGAATAAGGCTAGAATAAGGCTAGAATAATGCTAGAATAATGCTTGAATAATGCTAGAATAATGCTAGAATAAGGCTAGAATAAGGCTAGAATAATGCTAGAATAATGCTAGAATAATGCTAGAATAAGGCTAGAATAAGGCTAGAATAATGCTAGAATAAGGCTAGAATAAGGCTAGAATAAGGCTAGAATAAGGCTAGAATAATGCTAGAATAAGGCTAGAATAAGGCTAGAATAAGTTTAGAATAAGGCTAGAATAAGGCTAGAATAAGGCTAGAATAAGGCTAGAATAATGCTAGAATAATGCTAGAATAAGGCTATAATAAGGCTAGAATAAGGCTAGAATAAGTTTAGAATAAGGCTAGAATAAGGCTAGAATAAGGCTAGAATAATGCTAGAATAATGCTAGAATAATGCTAGAATAATGCTAGAATAAGGGTAGAATAAGGCTAGAATAAGGCTAGAATAAGGCTAGAATAAGGCTAGAATAAGGCTAGAATAATGCTAGAATAAGGCTAGAATAATGCTAGAATAATGCTAGAATAATGCTAGAATAAGGCTAGAATAAGGCTAGAATAAGGCTAGAATAAGGCTAGAATAAGGCTAGAATAATGCTAGAATAAGGCTAGAATAATGCTAGAATAAGGCTAGAATAATGCTAGAATAAGGCTAGAATAAGGCTAGAATAATGCTAGAATAAGGCTATAATAAGGCTAGAATAAGGCTAGAATAAGGCTAGAATAATGCTAGAATAAGGCTAGAATAATGCTAGAATAATGCTCGAATAAGGCTAGAATAATGCTAGAATAATGCTAGAATAATGCTAGAATAATGCTGTAACGTAACAAAATGTGGAAGGATTGGAGGGATCTGAATATGTTCCCAATGCACTCTGTATAAATATATATATACACGTTCCCAATGCACTCTGTATAAATATATACACATTCTCAATGCACTCTGTATAAATATATATATATACACATGTTCTCAATGCACTCTGTATAAATATATATATACACATTCCCAATGCACTCTGTATAAATATATATATACACATTCCCAATGCACTCTGTATAAATATATATATACACATTCCCAATGCACTCTGCCTAAATACTGTATATATATACACGTTCCCAATGCACTCTGTATAAATATATATATATGTTCCCAATGCACTCTGTATAAATATATATATAAACGTTCCCAATGCACTCTGTATAAATATATATATATATATATATACATACATACATTGGGATGGCAGGGTAGCCTAGTGGTTAGAGTGTTGGACTAGTAACCGGAAGGTTGCGAGTTCAAATCCCCGAGCTGACAAGGTACAAATCTGTCGTTCTGCCCCTGAACAGGCAGTTAACCCACTGTTCCCAGGCCGTCATTGAAAATAAGAATTTGTTCTTAACTGACTTGCCTGGTTAAATAAAGGTAAAAAAAAAAAAATCCCAATTCACTCTGTATATATATATATATGTTCCCAATGCACTCTGTATAAATAGTCCCACACCTAGTTCCTGCTAGTATATAATATATATATATACGTTCCCAATGCACTCTGTATAAATATATATATACATGACCAGTCAAAAGTTTAGACACATCGACTCATTCAAAGGTTTTTCCTTATATTTTCCTTTTTCTGCATTGTAGAATAATAGTGAAGACATCAAAACTATGAAGTAACACATATGGAATCATGTAGTAACCAAGAAAGGGATTAAGTAAAAACAAAATATTGTTTAGATTTTAGATTCTTTAAAGTAGCCACCCTTTGCTTTGATGACAGCTTTACACACTCTTGGTATTCTCTCAACCAGCTTCAACTGGAATGATTTTCCAACAGTCTTGGATGAGTTCCCACATATGCGGGTTAGGGTTTGGCCGGGGTAGGCCGTTACTGTATATAAGAATTTGTTCTTAAGTGACTTGCCTATTTAAATAAACGTTACATTTAAAAGATAATAATAATATGCTGAACTCTTGTTGGCTGCTTTTCCTTCACTCTGCAGTCCAAATCATCCCAAACAATCTCAATTGGGTTGAGGTCTTGTAATTATGGAGGCCAGGTCATCTGATGCAGTACTCCATCACTCTCCTTCTTGGTCAAATAACCCTTACACAGCCTGGAGGTGTGTTATGAGTTTTATTTTATTTTACTAGGCAAGTCAGTTAAGAACAAATTCTTATTTTCAATGACGGCCTAGGAACAGTCGGTTAACTGCCTGTTCAGGGGCAGAACGACAGATTTTGTACCTTGTCAGCTCAGGGATTTGAACTTGCAACCTTTCGGTTACTAGTCCAATGCTCTAACCACTAGGCTACACTGCCGGTTATTGTTCTGTTGTTCTGTTGAAAAACAAATGATCGTCCCACTAAGCCCAAAACAGATGGGATGGCGTATTGCTGCAGAATGCTGTGGTAGTAATGCAGGTTAAGTGTGCCTTGAATTCTAAATAAATTACTGACAGTGTCACCAGCAAAGCCCCCCCACACCATCACACCTCCTCCTCCATGCTTCACGGTGGGAACCACACATGCGGAGATCATCCATTTACCTTGTCCATTGCTCGTGTTTCTTGGCCCAAGCAAGTCTCTTCTTCTTATTGGTGTCCTTTAGTAGTGGTTTCTTGGCAGCAATTCGACCATGAAGGCCTGATTCACACAGTCTCCGCTGAATAGTTGATGTTGAGATGTGGCGGTTACTTGAACTCTGTGAAGCATTTATTTGGGCTGCAATTTCTGAGGCTGGTAACTTTAATGAACTTATTCAGCAGAGGTAACTCTGGGTCTTCCTTTCCTGTGGTGGTCCTCATGAGAGACAGTTTCATCATAGTGCTTGATGGTTGCACTTGAAGAAACATTTGAAGAAACATTCAAAGTTTTTGAAATGTTCCATATTGACTGACATTAATGTCTTAAAGTAATGATGGACAGTTGTTTCTCTTATTTCAGCTGTTCTTGACATAATATTTTTTAATTTGACCTTTATTTAACTAGGCAAGTCAGTTAAGAAGACATTCTTATTTACAATGACGGCCTACCGGAGAACAGCAGGAATACTTCCTTGTTCAGGGGCACAACGACAGATTTTTACCTTGTCAGCTCGGGGGATTCAATCCAGCAACCTTTCGGTTACTGGCCCAACGCTCTAACCACTAGGCTACCTGCCGCCTCGGCACTCTAACCACTAGGCTACCTGCCGCCCCTCCACTCTAACCACTAGGCTACCTGCCGCCCCTCCACTCTAACCACTAGGCTACCTGTCGTCCCTACACTCTAACCACTACGCTACCTGCCCCCTCTACACTCTAACCACTAGGCTGCCTGCCGCCCTCCACTCTAACCACTAGGCTACCTGCCGCCTCTACACTTTAACCACTAGGCTACCTGCCGCCTCCCCACTCTAACCACTAGGCTACCTGCCGCCCCTCCACTCTAACCACTAGGCTACCTGTCGTCCCTACACTCTAACCACTACGCTACCTGCCCCCTCTACACTCTAACCACTAGGCTACCTGCCGCCCCTCCACTCTAACCACTAGGCTACCTGCCGCCTCCCCACTCTAACCACTAGGCTACCTGCCACCCCTACACTCTAACCACTAGGCTACCTGCCGCCCCTCCACTCTAACCACTAGGCTACCTGCCGCCTCCCCACTCTAACCACTAGGCTACCTGCCACCCCTACACTGTAACTACTAGGCTACCTGCCGCCTCTACACTCTAACCACTAGGCTACCTGCCGCCCCTCCACTCTAACCACTAGGCTACCTGCCGCCTCCCCACTCTAACCACTAGGCTACCTGCCACCCCTACACTGTAACTACTAGGCTACCTGCCGCCTCTACACTCTAACCACTAGGCTACCTGACGCCTCTGCACTCTAACCACTAGGCTACCTGCCGCCTCTACACTCTAACCACTAGGCTACCTGCCGTCTCTATACTCTAACCACTAGGCTACCTGCCACCCCTACACTCTAACCACTAGGCTACCTGCCTCCCCTCCACTCTAACCACTAGACTACCTGCCACCCCTACACTCTAACCACTAGGCTACCTGACGCCTCTGCACTCTAACCACTATACTACCTGCCTCTTCTACACTCTAACCACTAGGCTACCTGACGCCTCTGCACTCTAACCACTATGCTACCTGCCTCTTCTACACTCTAACCACTAGGCTACCTGACGCCTCTGCACTCTAACCACTATGCTACCTGCCTCCTCTACACTCTAACCACTAGGCTACCTGCCCCCTCTACACTCTAACCACTATGCTACCTGCCTCCTCTACACTCTAACCACTAGGCTAGCTGCCGCCTCTACACTCTAACCACTAGGCTACCTGCCGCCTCTACACTCTAACCACTAGGCTACCTGCCGCCTCTACACTCTAACCACTAGGCTACCTGCCGCCTCTACACTCTAACCACTAGGCTACCTGCCGCCTCTACACTCTAACCACTAGGCTACCTGCCGCCTCTACACTCTAACCACTAGGCTACCTGCCTCTTCTACACTCTAACCACAAGGCTACCTGCCTCTTCTACACTCTAACCACTAGGCTACCTGCCACCTCTACACTCTAACCACTAGGCTACCCTGCCACCTCTACACTCTAACCACTAGGCTACCTGCCTCTTCTACACTCTAACCACTAGGCTACCTCCCGCCTCTACACTCTAACCACTAGGCTACCTGCCGCCCATTAATTCTGTATTGTATTGTATTGCAGACATAGACGACCTGGGGCTGGTTAAGTCTGTATTGTATTGTATTGCAGACATAGACGACCTGGGGCTGGTTAAGTCTGTATTGTATTGTATTGCAGACATAGACAACCTGGGGCTGGTTAAGTCTGTATTGTATTGCAGACATAGACGACCTGGGGCTGGTTAAGTCTGTATTGTATTGTATTGCAGACATAGACGACCTGGGGCTGGTTAAGTCTGTATTGTATTGTATTACAGACATAGACAACCTGGGGCTGGTTAAGTCTGTATTGTATTGTATTGCAGACATAGACGACCTGGGGCTGGTTAAGTCTGTATTGTATTGTATTGCAGACATAGACGACCTGGGGCTGGTTAAGTCTGTATTGTATTGTATTGCAGACATAGACGACCTGGGGCTGGTTAAGTACAGGATCCTGTCAGGTAATGACCTGGACTACTTCAACCTTAACCCAGATTCTGGTGCCCTGGCCTTGAGGAGGTCCCTGGCCTCCGCTAACCTCAAGACGGTTGTCTTCAACCTCAAGGTATCCCTATGTACCCCCATGTCTTCCCTATGCTGCCCTATGTATCCCTATTCAGTCCCTATACACCCCTATGTATCCCCTATGTATTCCTATGTATATCGTATGCTTGCTAAGTTAAATGAAGGTTCAATAAAAAATAAAACAATCCCTATGTATCCCCTATGTATCTCCTATGTTGTCCTTATGTATCCCCTATGTATCCCCTATGTACCACTATGTATCCCTATGTATTCCCTATGTATCCCTATGTATCCCTATGCATCCCTATGTATCCCTATGTATCCCCTATGTATCCCTATGTATCCCTATGTAGTCCCTATGATGTCCCTATGTATCCCTATGTATCCCCTATGTATCCCCTATGTATCCCTATGTATCCCCTATGTATCCCTATGTATCCCCTATGTATCCCTATGTTGTCCCTATGTATCCCCTATGTATCCCTATGTTGTCCCTATGTATCCCCTATGTATCCCTATGTTGTCCCTATGTATCCCCTATGTATCCCTATGTTGTCCCTATGTATCCCTATGTATCCCCTATGTATCCCTATGTTGTCCCTATGTATACCCTATGTATCCCTATGTTGTCCCTATGTATCCCCTATGTATCCCTATGTATCCCCTATGTATCCCTATGTTGTCCCTATGTATACCCTATGTATCCCCATGTATCCCCTATGTTGTCCCTATGTATCCCTATGTCTCCCCGTGTATCCCTGTGTCTCCTTATGTCTCCCTTTGTCTCCCTATGTCTCCCTGTGTCTCCCTGTATCCCTGTGTCTCCCTATGTCTCCCTGTGTCTCCCTGAGTCTCCCTGTGTCTCCCCTTGTCTCCCTATGTCTCCCTGTGTCTCCCTATGTCTCCCTATGTCTCCCTATGTCTCCCTGTGTCTCCCTATGTCTCCCTGTGTCTCCCTATGTCTCCCTATGTCTCCCTGTGTCTCCCTATGTCTCCCTATGTCTCCCTATGTCTCCCTGTGTCTCCCTATGTCTCCCTATGTCTCTCTGTGTCTCCCTATGTCTCCCTATGTCTCTCTGTGTCTCCCTATGAATTCCTATGTCTCTCCTTATAATAGTGCACTACACATAACAGAGTTCCAGTTGGTACACAGTATTATTGTTATTATTGATGTTATTATTAATATTGATTGTATCATTAATAATAATAGTATTAACATTAATGTTATTGTTATTAATCATTTTTATTATTAATAATGTTATTATTATTGTTATTATTATTATTATTATTAATTGTATTGTTATTTTTAATATTATTATTATTGTTCATATTGTTATGCATTTTATTATTATTACTATTATTATTAATGTTATTATTATTATTAATTTTATTGTTATTATTATTAATATTATTATTATTATTGTTCATATTGTTATGCATTTTATTATTATTACTATTATTATTAATGTTATTATTATTATTAATTTTATTGTTATTATTTTTAATATTATTATTATTGTTCATATTGTTCTTCATTTGATTATTAATAGTGTTATTATGTTTTATATTATTATCATTCTTCTTCGTATTATTATTCCTAGGTGGAGGCGACGGACGGAGAGCTGTTCTCGGAGCCGACCTACGTCAACGTGACGGTGGTCCGGGGAGGGATGCCGTCTCGTAGTGTCACCTGCAGAGAGACAGGAGTGGCCCAGAGCCTGGCAGAGCTGGTACTACAGGTGCCATCAATATCATTATCAATATCTGTATCAATATCCGAATCTCAGGTGCACTTACTTCCGATGTGCCCTTGAGCAAGGCACTTAACCCCTAAACTGCTCATTGGGCGCAGCATTTGTAATGTAGTTAAGAACATGCTGTAAACTTACACCACAGCTAGTTTGAAATGTCGCCAAGGAGATCAGGTACATTGTCATGTGTGTTTGCGAGCAGAGGATCCCTAGTTCGGACCAAGACAGTGGAGGAAGCTATACTGTTAGCAAAACAGCGACATCGGGTTCACACTGTGGCTGCCCTCTGTTCCAGCCCCTCTGTTCCAGCCCCTCTGTTCCAACCCCTCTGTTCCAGTCTCTCTGTTCCAGCCTCTCTGTTCCAACTCCTCTGTTCCAGCCCCTCTGTTCCAGCCCCTCTGTTCCAGTCTCTCTGTTCCAGCCCCTCTGTTCCAGTCTCTCTGTTCCAGCCCCTCTGTTCCAACCCCTCTGTTCCAACCCCTCTGTTCCAGCCTCTCTGTTCCAGTCTCTCTGTTCCAGCCTCTCTGTTCCAGCCTCTCTGTTCCAACCCCTCTGTTCCAACCTCTCTGTTCCAGCCTCTGTGTTCCAGCCTCTCTGTTCCAGCCTCTCTGTTCCAGCCCCTCTGTTCCAACCTCTCTGTTCCAACCTCTCTGTTCCAGCCTCTCTGTTCCAGCCCCTCTGTTCCAACCTCTCTGTTCCAGCCCCTCTGTTCCAACCTCTCTGTTCCAACCTCTCTGTTCCAGCCCCTCTGGTCCAACTTCTCTGTTCCAACCTCTCTGTTCCAGCCTCTCTGTTCCAACCCCTCTGTTCCAGTCTCTCTGTTCCAGCCTCTCTGTTCCAACCCCTCTGTTCCAACCCCTTTGTTCCAGCCCCTCTCTACCAACCCCTCCCTTCCAGCCCCTCTGTTGGGATTAAAGCAGAGCAAAGAAAATAGATCTGGAAAGTCTTCTTCTTCTTCTTCCTCCAGAAGGCTACGGCGCTGCGGAGACCCAGGGTGGATGAGGGGTACACAGACCTGTTCTCAGCCAACAGACTGACACCTCAGTTTGTGTCGTTCCCCTCCAGTATTGTGGTCAGGGAGGATCTGGCCAAGGGGGCGAGTGTCTTTCAGGTGAGGGATGTGGAATTTCACGTTGTGATGGAGTGTTCATGGTAAATGAGTTACACGTATTGGGAAGTGTCCAGAGTAGGGTTGGGTGGTGTCCATCATAGCGTCCTTTTCTCATCCCGGGATTTACAGTATTACCTTGCTCAGTACACAAGGGGGCGCCAGAAAAAGGAAAAAGGCCCATTGGACGTCTAAAACCAGAAAATAAATCATTAGCAAAAGACAGGCAGTCCGGCTCATAAAGTTATACATATATAGGTAGGAGCTACCTACAGTTGAAGTCGGAAGTTTACATACACTTAGGTTGGAGTCATTAAATCTCCTAACATTTTTCAACAACTCCACAAATTTCTTGTTAACAAACTATGGTTTTGGCAAGTCGGTTAGGACATCTACTTTGTGCGTGACACAAGTAATTTTTCCAACAATTGTTAACAGACAGATAATTTCACTTATAATTCACTGTATCACAATTCCAGTGGGTCAGAAGTTTACACTAAGTTGACTGTGCCTTTAAACAGCTTGGAAAATTCCAGAAAATTATCTCATGGCTTTAGAAGCTGCTGATAGGCTAATTGACATCATTTGAGTCATTTGGAGGTGTGCCTGTGGATGTATTTCAAGGCCTACCTTCAAACTCAGTGCCTCTTTGCTTGACATCATGAGAAAATGAAAAGAAATCAGTCAAGACCTCAGAAAAATAATTGTAGGACCTCCACAAGTCTGGTTCATCCTTGGGAGCAATTTCCAAATGCCTGAAGGTACCACGTTCATCTGTACAAACAATAGTACGCTAGTATAAACACCATGGGTCCATGCAGCCATCATACCTCTCAGGAAGGAGACGCGTTCTGTCTCCTAGAGATGAACGTACTTTGGTGCGAAAAGCGCAAATCAATCCCAGAACAACAGCAAAGGACCTTGTGAAGATGCTGGAGGAAACAGGTACAACAGTATCTATATCTATATCCACAGTAACACGAGTCCTATATCGACATAACATGAAAGGTGCTCAGCAAGGAAGAAGCCACTGCTCCAAAACCGCCATAAAAAAAACAGACTACAGTTTGCAACAGCACATGGGGACAAAGATCGTATTTTTTGGAGAAATGTCCTTTGGTCTGATGAAACAAAAATAGAATTGTTTGGCTATAATTACCATTGTTATGTTTGTAGGAAAAAAGGGGAGGCTTGCAAGCCAAAGAACACCATCCCAACCATGAAGCTCTGTCAGGAGGAATGGGCCAAAATTCACCCAACTTATTGTGGGAAGCTTATGGAAGGCTACCCAAAACATTTGACCCAAGTTAAACAATTTAAAGGCAATGCTACCAAATACTGATTGAGTGAATGTAAACTTCTTACCCACTGGGAATGTCAGGAAAGAAATCAATCATTCTCTCTACTATTATTCTGACATTTCACATTCTTAAAATAAAGTGGTGATTCTAACTGACCCAAGACAGGGAATTTTTACTAGGATTAAATGTGAGGAATTGTGAAACTGAGTTTAACTGTATTTGGCTCAGGTGTATGTAAACTACGACTTCAGCTGTGTATATAGAGTTTTGACTGTATTTTGGTCTATTTTCAAGTATAGGCTGTATGGTATACCACCAAAGGTTATTTCTGGGTGCTTTTCTTTTGATTTTAGCACATTTACAAGGATTTATTGATTCAATATTCAACCAATTTTTGATAATTGTTTATATTGTTAATATTTATTCTATTGTTTATTCCAGGTGAGGGCAACAGATGACGACACGGCCTTCAACGGTCACATCCTGTACGCCATCTCCAACGGCAACAGAGACAGCTGCTTCGACATCGCCATGGAGACGGGCCTGATGACAGTGTTCCTGCCGCTGGACCGCGAGCGGACTGACCGCTACGTCCTGAACGTGACCATCTACGACCAGGGTCTGCCTCAGCGTTCCAACTGGAGGCTCCTGACCGTTAACGTAGAGGACGCTAATGATAACGAGCCTGTGTTCGTCAAGGACAGGTCTGAGAGCATGTTTATCAAAATAAACTGTTATTGGCAAACGAGCATAATAAGGCTGCCTGTGTAAACATGTCCTCTATAGTCACCAGATCACTATCTATGTCCTCTATAGTCACCAGATCACTATCTATGTCCTCTATAGTCACCAGATCACTATCTATGTCCTCTATAGTCACCAGATCACTATCTATGTCCTCTATAGTCACCAGATCACTATCTATGTCCTCTATAGTCACCAGATCACTATCTATGTCCTCTATAGTCACCAGATCACTATCTATGTCCTCTATAGTCACCAGATCACTATCTATGTCCTCTATAGTCACCAGATCACTATCTATGTCCTCTATAGTCACCAGATCACTAACTATGTCCTCTATAGTCACTAGTTTAGACCAGATCACTATCTATGTCCTCTATAGTCACTAGTTTAGACCAGATCACTATCTATGTCCTCTATAGTCACCAGATCGCTATCTATGTCCTCTATAGTCACCAGATCACTATCTATGTCCTCTATAGTCACCAGATCACTATCTATGTCCTCTATAGTCACCAGATCACTATCTATGTCCTCTATAGTCACCAGATCGCTATCTATGTCCTCTATAGTCACTAGTTTAGACCAGATCACTATCTATGTCCTCTATAGTCACCAGATCACTATCTATGTCCTCTATAGTCACCAGATCACTATCTATGTCCTCTATAGTCACCAGATCACTATCTATGTCCTCTATAGTCACCAGATCACTATCTATGTCCTCTATAGTCACCAGATCACTATCTATGTCCTCTATAGTCACCAGATCACTATCTATGTCCTCTATAGTCACCAGATCACTATCTATGTCCTCTATAGTCACCAGATCACTATCTATGGCCTCTATAGTCACCAGATCACTATCTATGTCCTCTATAGTCACCAGATCACTAACTATGTCCTCTATAGTCACTAGTTTAGACCAGATCACTATCTATGTCCTCTATAGTCACTAGTTTAGACCAGATCACTATCTATGTCCTCTATAGTCACCAGATCACTATCTATGTCCTCTATAGTCACCAGATCACTAACTATGTCCTCTATAGTCACTAGTTTAGACCAGATCACTATCTATGTCCTCTATAGTCACTAGTTTAGACCAGATCACTATCTATGTCCTCTATAGTCACTAGTTAAGACCAGATCGCTATCTATGTCCTCTATAGTCACTAGTTTAGACCAGATCGCTATCTATGTCCTCTATAGTCACTAGTTAAGACCAGATCGCTATCTATGTCCTCTATAGTCACTAGTTTAGACCAGATCGCTATCTATGTCCTCTATAGTCACTAGTTTAGACCAGATCGCTATCTATGTCCTCTATAGTCACTAGTTTAGACCAGATCACTATCTATGTCCTCTATAGTCACCAGATCACTATCTATGTCCTCTATAGTCACTAGTTTAGACCAGATCACTATCTATGTCCTCCATAGTCACTAGTTTAGACCAGATCACTATCTATGTCCTCTATAGTCACTAGTTTAGACCAGATCACTATCTATGTCCTCCATAGTCACTAGTTTAGACCAGATCACTATCTATGTCCTCTATAGTCACTAGTTTAGACCAGATCGCTATCTATGTCCTCTATAGTCACTAGTTTAGACCAGATCACTATCTATGTCCTCTATAGTCACCAGATCACTATCTATGTCCTCTATAGTCACTAGTTTAGACCAGATCACTATCTATGTCCTCTATAGTCACTAGTTTAGACCAGATCACTATCTATGTCCTCTATAGTCACTAGTTTAGACCAGATCACAATCTATGTCCTCTATAGTCACTAGTTTAGACCAGATCGCTATCTATGTCCTCTATAGTCACTAGTTTAGACCAGATCGCTATCTATGTCCTCTATAGTCACTAGTTTAGACCAGATCGCTATCTATGTCCTCTATAGTCACTAGTTTAGACCAGATCGCTATCTATGTCCTCTATAGTCACTAGTTTAGACCAGATCACTATCTATGTCCTCTATAGTCACCAGATCACTATCTATGTCCTCTATAGTCACTAGTTTAGACCAGATCACTATCTATGTCCTCCATAGTCACTAGTTTAGACCAGATCACTATCTATGTCCTCTATAGTCACTAGTTTAGACCAGATCGCTATCTATGTCCTCTATAGTCACTAGTTTAGACCAGATCGCTATCTATGTCCTCTATAGTCACTAGTTTAGACCAGATCGCTATCTATGTCCTCTATAGTCACTAGTTTAGACCAGATCACTATCTATGTCCTCTATAGTCACTAGTTTAGACCAGATCACTATCTATGTCCTCTATAGTCACTAGTTTAGACCAGATCACTATCTATGTCCTCTATAGTCACTCGTTTAGACCAGAGCCCCTAAGACCCGCGGGTCTTTGTTGTCTCGTTCAATTTTTTGTGAATCTTTTACAGAAACAAAAAATGTAATCTTGTTTTTGATGTTCTTTGCTTTGTGATTTCTAGACGTGATGAAAATCACTTTACAAACATAATGTCTTCTTCTCTTTATGATGTATTTTTTATGATCATTACTATTGTTAGCTACAGCGTGGTGGTCCCTGAGAACACAGCGTTGGGTACTGAGGTGGTGCAGGTCGTTGCTGTAGACAGAGACCTCGGCTCCAACGGAGAGGTCTCCTACTCGCTGCTCACCGCCGTGCCGCAGTTCAGCCTCAACAGCAACACAGGGGCAGTGGTCGTGTCGGGGCAACTCGACCGGGAGACCATCCCAACGTTTAGCCTGAAGGTGAACACATTAACACACTGTGACAACGGCTGCTGAATGAATGAATGAATGGATGGATGGATAAACAGATGGATGGATAAACAGATGGATGGATAAACAGATGGATGGATGAATGGATGGCTGGATGGATGAACAGATAGATAGATGGATGGATGGATAAATGAATGGATAATTGGATGGATGGATAATTGGATGGATGGCTGGATGGATGAATGGATGAATAAATAGATGTATGGATGGATAATTGAATGAATGAATGACTGAATGGATGGATGGATAATTTAATGGATGGATGGATAATTAAATGAATGGCTGGATAGATAGAGGAATGGATGGATGGATGGATGGATAATTGAATGAATGAATGGATGGATGGATGGATAAACAGATGGATGGATGGATAAACGGATGGATGGATGGATGATGAACGGATGGATGGATAAACAGATGGATAGATGGATGGATGGATAATTGAATGGATGGATGGATGAATAAATAGATGTATGGATGGATAATTGAATGAATGAATGACTGAATGGATGGATGGATAATTGGAAGGAATGGATAATTTGATGGATGGATGGATGGATAGAAAGAGGAATGGATGGATGGATAATTGGATGGATGGATGGATAATTGGATGGATGGATGGATAATTAAATGAATGTATGGATGGATAATTGAATGAATGGCTGGATAGAAAGAGGAATGGATGGATGGATGGCTAAATGGATGGATGGATGGCTAAATGGATGGATGGCTGGATGGATGGATAAACAGATGGATGGATGATAATTGAATGGATGGATAAACAGATGGATGGATGGATGGAAGGAAGGATGGATAAATTGATGGATGGATGGATAGATGGATACTTGAATGAATGAATGGATAAATGAATGGATAAATGGATGGATAAATGGATAGATTTATAATTGAATGAATGGATGAATGAATGGATGGATGGATAGATTTATAATTGAATGAATGGATGAATGAATGGATGGATGGATGGATGTGTGGATGGATAAACATATGGATAATTGAATGCATGAATGAATGAATGAGTGAATTAAATAATGCATTTTATTGAACATACTTAAAATACATATAGAGTTGCCTTTTTTCCAATCTGAGCACAACAATACATGCAACTGCTGATATAAAAATGGTTTCATGAAATAAATATGATTCATTTATTCATTGATTTATTGACTGTTTTGATTGATGTGATTTAAGGTGGAGGCCAGGGATAAGGCGGAGAGAGGGACCCAGCGGTTCAAGGTGACAACTCTGAGTATAACACTAGAGGACGTTAATGACTGCCCCCCGCTGTTCGTCCCTGGGAGCTACAGCGCCCGAGTCCTGGAGGACCTGCCACTAGGGGCAGTCATCGCCTGGCTGCAGACCCAGGATGCAGACCTCGGACTGGGGGGACAGGTCTCCTACGCTCTGGCCAATGACGGAAACGGCATCTTCGAGGTGGGAGACGTATCTATGTCTGTACATTGCTGTGTGTTGTTTATGCTGTAGCCCTGCAGCTTGCAGCTAGGGAAATACAACATGTGTGTGATTACGTCTCTGTTATTCTATATCTAGGTGGATGCAGTGAGTAGTGCAGAGATGGTGGGTCTAATCTAGTACTCTATTCTATGTTGTTGTATATCTAGGTGGATGTGGTGAGTGGCGCAGATATGGTGGGTCTAATCGAGTACTGTATTCTATGTTATTGTATATCTAGGTGGATGCAGTGAACGAAGCGGAGATGGTGGGTCTAATCTAGTACTGTATTCTATGTTATTGTATATCTAGGTGGATGCGGTGAGCGGCGCAGTGAGGGTGGGTCTAATCTAGTACTGTATTCTATGTTGTTGTATATCTAGGTGGATGCGGTGAGCGGCGCAGTGAGGGTGGGTCTAATCTAGTACTGTATTCTATGTTGTTGTATATCTAGGTGGATGCGGTGAGCGGCGCAGTGAGGGTGGGTCTAATCTAGTACTGTATTCTATGCTATTGTATATCTAGGTGGATGCGGTGAGCGGCACAGTGAGGGTGGGTCTAATCTAGTCTATGTTATTGTATATCTAGGTGGATGCGGTGAGCGGCGCAGTGAGGGTGGGTCTAATCTAGTACTGTATTCTATGTTATTGTATATCTAGGTGGATGCGGTGAGCGGCGCAGTGAGGGTGGGTCTAATCTAGTACTGTATTCTATGTTATTGTATATCTAGGTGGATGCAGTGAGGGTGGGTCTAATCTAGTCTATGTTATTGTATATCTAGGTGGATGCGGTGAGCGGCGCAGTGAGGGTGGGTCTAATCTAGTCTATGTTATTCTATATCTAGGTGGATGCGGTGAGCGGCGCAGTGAGGGTGGGTCTAATCTAGTACTGTATTCTATGTTATTGTATATCTAGGTGGATGCAGTGAGGGTGGGTCTAATCTAGTACTGTATTCTATGTTATTGTATATCTAGGTGGATGCGGTGAGCGGCGCAGTGAGGGTGGGGAAGAGGCTGGACTATGAGAGACAGCAGATCTACAACCTGACTGTAGTGGCCGAGGACAGAGGGACACCTATCCTACGCTCTCTATCTTACCTGGACATAGAGGTACACACACACACGCACACACACGCACACGCGCACACGCGCACACACACAAACACAAGTACAGGCGTAACAGCCGCCTCCCCACCTCACTCACACACACCCACCCCACACACACTAACACCCCCTCCCCGCTCTCTCCTCACCTGTCCCCTCTCTCTCCTCACCTGTCCCCTCTCTCCTTACCTGTCCCCTCTCTCCTTACCTGTCCCCTCTCTCCTTACCTGTCCCCTCTCTCCTCACCTGTCCCATCTCTCCACACCTGTCCCATCTCTTCTCACCTGTCCCCTCTCTCCTCACCTGTCCCCTCCCTCCTCACCTGTCCCCTCTCTCTCCTCACCTGTCCCCTCTCTCTCCTCACCTGTCCCCTCTCTCTCCTCACCTGTCCCCTCTCTCTCCTCACCTGTCCCCTCTCTCTCCTCACCTGTCCCCTCTCTCTCCTCACCTGTTCCCTCTCTCTCTCGCTTTAAAATTCAGAGTGCTTTATAGGCATGCAATACAATATGTAGACTTCAACTGTACTACCATTACCACTAGTATCATTTATACCTCTGATATCTCTACGACTACCATTACCACTAGTATCATTTATACCTCTGATATCTCTACCATTACCACTAGTATCATTTATACCTCTGATATCTCTACGACTACCATTACCACTAGTATCATTTATACCTCTGATATCTCTACCATTACCACTAGTATCATTTATACCTCTGATATCTCTACCATTACCACTAGTATCATTTATACCTCTGATATCTCTACCATTACCACTAGTATCATTTATACCTCTGATATCTCTACCATTACCACTAGTATCATTTATACCTCTGATATCTCTACGACTACCATTACCACTAGTATCATTTATACCTCTGATATCTCTACGACTACCATTACCACTAGTATCATTTATACCTCTGATATCTCTACGACTACCATTACCACTAGTATCATTTATACCTCTGATATCTCTACGATTACCATTACCACTAGTATCATTTATACCTCTGATATCTCTACGACTACCATTACCACTAGTATCATTTATACCTCTGATATCTCTACGATTACCATTACCACTAGTATAATTTATACCTCTATCTCTACGACTACCATTACCACTAGTATCATTCATACCTCTATCTCTACGACCACCATTACCACTAATATTTTTATACCTCAGATATCTCTACGACTACCATTACCACTAGTATCATTTATACCTCTGATATCTCTACCATTACCACTAGTATCATTTATACCTCTGATATCTCTACGATTACCATTACCACTAGTATAATTTATACCTCTATCTCTACGACTACCATTACCACTAGTATCATTTATACCTCTATCTCTACGACTACCATTACCACTAGTATCATTTATACCTCTATCTCTACGACTACCATTACCACTAGTATAATTTATATCTCTATCTCTATGACTACCATTACCACTAGTATCATTTATACCTCTGATATCTCTACGACTACCATTACCACTAGTATCATTTATACCTCTGATATCTCTACCATTACCACTAGTATCATTTATACCTCTGATATCTCTACCATTACCACTAGTATCATTTATACCTCTGATATCTCTACCATTACCACTAGTATCATTTATACCTCTGATATCTCTACCATTACCACTAGTATCATTTATACCTCTGATATCTCTACCATTACCACTAGTATCATTTATACCTCTGATATCTCTACGACTACCATTACCACTAGTATCATTTATACCTCTGATATCTCTACCACTACCACTAGTATCATTTATACCTCTGATATCTCTACGACTACCATTACCACTAGTATCATTTATACCTCTATCTCTACGACCACCATTACCACTAATATTTTTATACCTCTGATATCTCTACGACTACCATTACATCTAGTATCATTTATACCTCTGATATCTCTACCATTACCACTAATATCATTTATACCTCTGATATCTCTACGATTACCATTACCACTAGTATAATTTATACCTCTATCTCTACGACTACCATTACCACTAGTATCATTTATACCTCTATCTCTACGACTACCATTACCACTAGTATCATTTATACCTCTGATATCTCTACGACTACCATTACCACTAGTATCATTTATACCTCTGATATCTCTACGACTACCATTACCACTGGTATCATTTATACCTCTGATATCTCTACCATTACCACTAGTATCATTTATACCTCTGATATCTCTACCATTACCACTAGTATCATTTATACCTCTGATATCTCTACCATTACCACTAGTATCATTTATACCTCTGATATCTCTACCATTACCACTAGTATCATTTATACCTCTGATATCTCTACGACTACCATTACCACTAGTATCATTTATACCTCTGATATCTCTACGACTACCATTACCACTAGTATCATTTATACCTCTGATATCTCTACCATTACCACTAGTATCATTTATACCTCTGATATCTCTACCATTACCACTAGTATCATTTATACCTCTGATATCTCTACCATTACCACTAGTATCATTTATACCTCTGATATCTCTACCATTACCACTAGTATCATGTATACCTCTGATATCTCTACAACTACCATTACCACTAGTATCATTTATACCTCTGATATCTCTACCACTACCATTACCACTAGTATCATTTATACCTCTGATATCTCTACGACTACCATTACCACTAGTATCATTTATACCTCTATCTCTACAACTACCACTACCACTAGTATCATTTATAACTCTGATATCTCTACGACTACCATTACCACTAGTATCATTTACACCTCTATCTCTACGACCACCATTACCACTAATATTTTTATACCTCTGATATCTCTACGACTACCATTACCACTAGTATCATTTATACCTCTGATATCTCTACCATTACCACTAGTATCATTTATACCTCTGATATCTCTACGATTACCATTACCACTAGTATAATTTATACCTCTATCTCTACGACTACCATTACCACTAGTATCATTTATACCTCTATCTCTACGACTACCATTACCACTAGTATCATTTATACCTCTATCTCTACGACTACCATTACCACTAGTATAATTTATATCTCTATCTCTATGACTACCATTACCACTAGTATCATTTATACCTCTGATATCTCTACGACTACCATTACCACTAGTATCATTTATACCTCTGATATCTCTATGACTACCATTACCACTAGTATCATTTATACCTCTGATATCTCTACCATTACCACTAGTATCATTTATACCTCTGATATCTCTACCATTACCACTAGTATCATTTATACCTCTGATATCTCTACCATTACCACTAGTATCATTTATACCTCTGATATCTCTACCATTACCACTAGTATCATTTATCCCTCTGATATCTCTACGACTACCATTACAACTAGTATCATTTATACCTCTGATATCTCTACCACTACCACTAGTATCATTTATACCTCTGATATCTCTACGACTACCATTACCACTAGTATCATTTATACCTCTATCTCTACGACCACCATTACCACTAATATTTTTATACCTCTGATATCTCTACGACTACCATTACATCTAGTATCATTTATACCTCTGATATCTCTACCATTACCACTAATATCATTTATACCTCTGATATCTCTACGATTACCATTACCACTAGTATAATTTATACCTCTATCTCTACGACTACCATTACCACTAGTATCATTTATACCTCTATCTCTACGACTACCATTACCACTAGTATCATTTATACCTCTATCTCTACGACTACCATTACCACTAGTATCATTTATACCTCTGATATCTCTACGACTACCATTACCACTAGTATCATTTATACCTCTGATATCTCTACGACTACCATTACCACTAGTATCATTTATACCTCTGATATCTCTACCATTACCACTAGTATCATTTATACCTCTGATATCTCTACCATTACAACTAGTATCATTTATACCTCTGATATTACCACTAGTATCATTTATACCTCTGATATCTCTACCATTACCACTAGTATCATTTATACCTCTGATATCTCTACGACTACCATTACCACTAGTATCATTTATACCTCTGATATCTCTACGACTACCATTACCACTAGTATCATTTATACCTCTGATATCTCTACCATTACCACTAGTATCATTTATACCTCTGATATCTCTACCATTACCACTAGTATCATTTATACCTCTGATATCTCTACCATTACCACTAGTATCATTTATACCTCTGATATCTCTACCATTACCACTAGTATCATGTATACCTCTGATATCTCTACAACTACCATTACCACTAGTATCATTTATACCTCTGATATCTCTACCACTACCATTACCACTAGTATCATTTATACCTCTGATATCTCTACGACTACCATTACCACTAGTATCATTTATACCTCTATCTCTACAACTACCACTACCACTAGTATCATTTATAACTCTGATATCTCTACGACTACAATTACCACTAGTATCATTTATACCTCTATCTCTACGACCACCATTACCACTAATATTTTTATACCTCTGATATCTCTACGACTACCATTACCACTAGTATCATTTATACCTCTGATATCTCTACCATTACCACTAGTATCATTTATACCTCTGATATCTCTACGATTACCATTACCAATAGTATCATTTATACCTCTGATATCTCTACGACTATCATTACCACTAGTATCATTTATACCTCTGATATCTCTACGACTACCATTACCACTAGTATCATTTATACCTCTATCTCTACGACTACCATTACCACTAGTATCATTTATACCTCTATCTCTACGACTACCATTACCACTAGTATCATTTATACCTCTATCTCTACGACTATTACCAATAGTATCATTTATACCTCTGATATCTCTACCATTACCACTAGTATCATTTATACCTCTGATATCTCTACGACTACCATTACCACTAGTATCATTTATACCTCTATCTCTACGACTACCATTACCACTAGTATCATTTATACCTCTATCTCTACGACTACCATTACCAATAGTATCATTTATACCTCTGATATCTCTACCATTACCACTAGTATCATTTATACCTCTGATATCTCTACCATTACCACTAGTATCATTTATACCTCTGATATCTCTACCATTACCACTAGTATCATTTATACCTCTGATATCTCTACGACTACCATTACCACTAGTATCATTTATACCTCTATCTCTACGACTACCATTACCACTAGTATCATTTATACCTCTGATATCTCTACGACTACCATTACCAATAGTATCATTTATACCTCTATCTCTACAACTACTCACCATAACTAGACAGTCATCCTCGCCATCATATTTGCTGGTGCATGGTGTGTAACGGAGAACAACCAGACGCTGCTGGTCCATGGTGTGTAACGGGGATCAACCAGACGCTGCTGGTCCGTGGTGTGTAATGGGGAACAACCAGACGCTGCTGGTGTGTAATGGGGAACAACCAGACGCTGCTGGTGTGTAATGGGGAACAACCAGACGCTGTTGGTCCGTGGTGTGTAATGGGGATCAACCAGACGCTGCTGGTGTGTAATGGGGAACAACCAGACGCTGTTGGTCCGTGGTGTGTAATGGGGATCAACCAGACGCTGCTGGTGTGTAATGGGGAACAACCAGACGCTGCTGGTCCGTGGTGTGTAATGGGGAACAACCAGATGCTGTTGGTCCGTGGTGTGTAATGGGGAACAACCAGACGCTGCTGGTCCGTGGTGTGTAATGGGGAACAACCAGACGCTGCTGGTCCGTGGTGTGTAATGGGGAACAACCAGACGCTGTTGGTCCGTGGCGTGTAATGAGGAGCAACCAGACGCTGCTGGTCCGTGGTGTGTAATGGGGAACAACCAGATGCTGTTGGTCCGTGGTGTGTAATGGGGAACAACCAGACGCTGTTGGTCCGTGGTGTGTAATGGGGAACAACCAGACGCTGCTAGTGTGTAATGGGGATCAACCAGACGCTGCTAGTGTGTAATGGGGATCAACCAGACGCTGCTGGTGTGTAATGGGGAACAACCAGATGCTGCTGTTCCGTGGTGTGTAATGGGGAACAACCAGACGCTGTTGGTCCGTGGTGTGTAATGGTGAACAACCAGACGCTGCTGGTCCGTGGTGTGTAATGGGGAACAACCAGACGCTGCTGGTCCGTGGAGTGTAATGGGGATCAACCAGACGCTGCTGGTCCGTGGTGTGTAATGGGGAACAACCAGACGCTGCTGGTGTGTAATGGGGAACAACCAGACGCTGCTGGTCCGTGGTGTGTAATGGGGATCAACCAGACGCTGCTGGTGTGTAATGGGGAACAACCAGACGCTGCTGGTCTGTGGTGTGTAATGAGGAGCAACCAGACGCTGCTGGTCCGTGGTGTGTAATGGGGAACAACCAGATGCTGTTCGTCCGTGGTGTGTAATGGGGAACAACCAGACGCTGCTGGTCCGTGGTGTGTAATGGGGAACAACCAGACGCTGCTGGTCCGTGGTGTGTAATGGGGAACAACCAGACGCTGCTGGTCCGTGGTGTGTAATGGGGAACAACCAGATGCTGCTGGTCCGTGATGTGTAATGGGGAACAACCAGACGCTGCTGGTCCGTGGTGTGTAATGGGGAACAACCAGACGCTGCTGGTCCGTGGTGTGTAATGGGGAACAACCAGACGCTGTTGGTCCGTGGTGTGTAATGGGGAACAACCAGACGCTGAATGAAATGAAATTTAGGGCAAAAAGGCAAACTCAGCTCCATCATTCACTGAGATGTCTCATTCATCACAAAACCCACTGATATTACCAACGCGCCACCGGGGTCTGACAATATGGATGGAATTTGTTTTAGGATAATAACAAACGGTATTGCCATATCTTCAATTTTAAGCCTACTAGAGAGCTTGTGTCCTCAGGACTGGAGGGAAGCAAAAGTCATTCCACTACCAAAGAATAGTAAAATCTCCTTTTTTCAAATAGCCGACCAATTAGCCTGTTACCAACCCTTAACAAACTTCTGGAATAAATGGTGTTTGACTAGACTAGATACAATACAAAACTATTTCACAGTAAACAAATTGACAACAGACTTTCAGCACGCTTATAGAGAATTTGTCATTTGATTTGAATGTTTATGCTTTTCTTATAACTAATTTCTGTGTTCATTCAAGTGGTTGACTGTACAAATCCTCACTATCAGTAGCTGCAATTTGGGAGTACGCCCCGACCTTGTTTTGAGAACGAACAAACGATATCTCAGTTTCAAGGTCTCAGGTTAGGGAGAAGAAGCCTCGTGAGATATTAATCTGCCACATTAATGAAACAAAATGGAAATGATTAATGAATTATGCTAAATCATGCAAATATAACTTGTCTGTGTATGAGACAACTGCGAGGTCTGCCCAGGCAGAGCTCCTGACAGACGTTCACTATGGTGCACTGAGTTGTTTGGAACCTCTCCAGCGCACAGACAAATAAACAGTGATTCATTTAAGATTGACTTTGAGTGCCCCTGTGTAAGAATTTCCACCACACATTCAACAAGCACGGCACTTACAGAAATGACTGATGATTGGCTGAGAGAAATTGATGATAAAAAGATTGTGGGGGGCTGTTTTGTTAGACTTCAGTGCAGCTTTTGACGTTATCGATCATAGTCTGCTGATGGAAAAATGTATGTGTTATGGCTTTACACCCCCTGCTATAATGTGTATGAAGAGTTACCTGTCTAACAGAACACAGAGGGTGTTCTAGAATGTGTTATGGCTTTACACCCCCTGCTATATTGTGGATAAATAGTTACCTGTCTAACAGAACACAGAGGGGGTTCTAGAATGTGTTATGGCTTTACACCCCCTGCTATAATGTGGATAAATAGTTACCTGTCTAACAGAACACAGAGGGTGTTCTAGAATGTGTTATGGCTTTACACCCCCTGCTATAATATGTATGAAGAGTTACCTGTCTAACAGAACACAGACGGGTGTTCTAGAATGTGTTATGGCTTTACACCCCCTGCTATAATATGTATGAAGAGTTACCTGTCTAACAGAACACAGACGGGTGTTCTAGAATGTGTTATGGCTTTACACCCCCTGCTATAATGTGGATAAAGAGTTACCTGTCTAACAGAACACAGACGGGTGTTCTAGAATGTGTTATGGCTTTACACCCCCTGCTATAATGTGGATAAAGAGTTACCTGTCTAACAGAACACAGACGGGTGTTCTAGAATGTGTTATGGCTTTACACCCCCTGCTATATTGTGGATAAAGAGTTACCTGTCTAACAGAACACAGAGGGTGTTCTAGAATGTGTTATGGCTTTACACCCCCTGCTATAATGTGGATAAAGAGTTACCTGTCTAACAGAACACAGAGGGTGTTCTAGAATGTGTTATGGCTTTACACCCCCTGCTATATTGTGGATAAAGAGTTACCTGTCTAACAGAACACAGAGGGTGTTCTATAATGTGTTATGGCTTTACACACCCTGCTATAATGTGGATAAAGAGTTACCTGTCTAACAGAACACAGAGGGTGTTCTAGAATGTGTTATGGCTTTACACCCCCTGCTATAATGTGGATAAAGAGTTACCTGTCTAACAGAACACAGAGGGTGTTCTTTAATGGAAGCCTCTCCAACATAATCCAGGTAGAATCAGGAATTCTCCAAGCCCCTTTCTTTTTAAAATCTTTACTGATGCTTTGAGTAAAGCCAGTGTGTCTATGTATGCGGATGACTCAACACTACACATCAGCCACTAAAGAAACTACAAAGACGTAAATTGCAATTGTCTCAGAACAGAGCAGCACGGCTGGCCCTCGGATGTACACAGAGAGCTAACACTAATAATATGCATGTCAATCTCTCATGGCTCAACGTGGAGGAGAGACTGACTTCATCACTACTTGTTTTCCTAAGGAGTGTTGACAAGCTGTTTAAACTACTAACTCACAGCTCGGACACCCATGCATACCCCACAAGACATGTCACCAGAGGTCTCTTCACAGTCCCCAAGTCCAGAACATACTATGGGAGGAGCACAGTACTACATAGAGCCATGACTACATGGAACTCTATTCCACAGTACTACATAGAGCCATGACTACATAGAACTCTATTCCACAGTACTACATAGAGCCATGACCACATGGAACTCTATTCCACAGTACTACATAGAGCCATGACCACATGGAACTCTATTCCACAGTACTACATAGAGCCATGACTACATGGAACTATATTCCACAGTACTACATAGAGCCATGACTACATAGAACTCTATTCCACAGTACTACATAGAGCCATGACTACATGGAACTCTATTCCACAGTACTACATAGAGCCATGACTACATAGAACTCTATTCCACAGTACTACATAGAGCCATGACTACATGGAACTCTATTCCACAGTACTACATAGAGCCATGACTACATGGAACTCTATTCCACAGTACTACATAGAGCCATGACTACATGGAACTCTATTCCACAGTACCCCATAGAGCCATGACTACATGGAACTCTATTCCACAGTACTACATAGAGCCATGACCACATGGAACTCTATTCCACAGTACTACATAGAGACATGACTACATGGAACTCTATTCCACAGTACTACATAGAGCCATGACTACATGGAACTCTATTCCACAGTACTACATAGAGCCATGACTACATGGAACTCTATTCCACAGTACTACATAGAGCCATGACTACATGGAACTCTATTCCACAGTACTACATAGAGCCATGACTACATGGAACTCTATTCCACAGTACTACATAGAGCCATGACCACATGGAACTCTATTCCACAGTACTACATAGAGCCATGACTACATAGAACTCTATTCCACAGTACTACATAGAGCCATGACCACATGGAACTCTATTCCACAGTACTACATAGAGCCATGACTACATGGAACTCTATTCCACAGTACTACATAGAGCCATGACTACATGGAACTCTATTCCACAGTACTACATAGAGCCATGACTACATGGAACTCTATTCCACAGTACTACATAGAGCCATGACAACATGGAACTCTATTCCACAGTACTACATAGAGTCATGACTACATGGAACTCTATTCCACAGTACTACATAGAGACATGACTACATGGAACTCTATTCCACAGTACTACATAGAGCCATGACTACATGGAACTCTATTCCACAGTACAACATAGAGCCATGACTACATGGAACTCTATTCCACAGTACTACATAGAGCCATGACTACATGGAACTCTATTCCACAGTACTACATAGAGCCATGACTACATGGAACTCTATTCCACAGTACTACATAGAGCCATGACTACATGGAACTCTATTCCACAGTACTACATAGAGCCATGACTACATGGAACTCTATTCCACAGTACTACATAGAGACATGACTACATGGAACTCTATTCCACAGTACTACATAGAGCCATGACTACATAGAACTCTATTCCACAGTACTACATAGAGCCATGACTACATGGAACTCTATTCCACAGTACTACATAGAGCCATGACTACATGGAACTCTCTTCCACAGTACTACATAGAGCCATGACTACATGGAACTCTATTCCACAGTACTACATAGAGCCATGACTACATGGAACTCTATTCCACAGTACTACATAGAGCCATGACTACATGGAACTCTATTCCACAGTACTACATAGAGCCATGACTACATGGAACTCTATTCCACAGTACTACATAGAGCCATGACTACATGGAACTCTATTCCACAGTACTACATAGAGCCATGACTACATGGAACTCTATTCCACAGTACTACATAGAGCCATGACTACATGGAACTCTATTCCACAGTACTACATAGAGCCATGACTACATGGAACTCTATTCCACAGTACTACATAGAGCCATGACTACATGGAACTCTATTCCACAGTACTACATAGAGCCATGACTACATGGAACTCTATTCCACAGTACTACATAGAGCCATGACTACATGGAACTCTATTCCACAGTACTACATAGAGCCATGACTACATGGAACTCTATTCCACAGTACTACATAGAGCCATGACCACATGGAACTCTATTCCACAGTACTACATAGAGCCATGACTACATGGAACTCTATTCCACAGTACTACATAGAGCCATGACTACATGGAACTCTATTCCACAGTACTACATAGAGCCATGACTACATGGAACTCTATTCCACAGTACTACATAGAGCCATGACTACATGGAACTCTATTCCACAGTACTACATAGAGCCATGACTACATGGAACTCTATTCCACAGTACTACATAGAGCCATGACTACATGGAACTCTATTCCACAGTACTACATAGAGCCGTGACTACATGGAGCTCTATTCCACAGTACGACATAGAGCCATGACTACATGGAACTCTATTCCACAGTACTACATAGAGCCATGACTACATGGAACTCTCTTCCACAGTACTACATAGAGCCATGACTACATGGAACTCTATTCCACAGTACTACATAGAGCCATGACTACATGGAACTCTATTCCACAGTACTACATAGAGCCATGACTACATGGAACTCTATTCCACAGTACTACATAGAGCCTTGACTACATGGAACTCTATTCCACAGTACTACATGGAGCCATGACTACATGGAACTCTATTCCACAGTACTACATAGAGCCATGACTACATGGAACTCTATTCCACAGTACTACATAGAGCCATGACTACATGGAACTCTATTCCACAGTACTACATAGAGCCATGACTACATGGAACTCTATTCCACAGTACTACATAGAGCCATGACTACATGGAACTCTATTCCACAGTACTACATAGAGCCATGACTACATGGAACTCTATTCCACAGTACTACATAGAGCCATGACTACATGGAACTCTATTCCACAGTACTACATAGAGCCATGACTACATGGAACTCTATTCCACAGTACTACATAGAGCCACGACTAATTCACCTTATGGAACAGCAGAGACTGTGAAGAGACACACACAGGCACAGACACATGATAAGACAGGCTCTCTACACACTGTTAAATTACCAGCCTAGTTGGTTTAACATCAGGAAACGACAGCAACCTTCCCGCTAGCCATGATTGGCTGAGATACTGAGTGGGCTGGACATTCCGAGAGATGAGTTTGGATTGGTCTGTCATGTAGCACGCACAAAGAAATTTGTGGAGTGGTTGAAAAAAAACGAGTTTTAATGACTCTAACCTCTCTGTGTGTGTAAACTTCCGACTTCAACTGTAGTTATTGTTGGGTAATCTAATGGATTTGGGCTGTTTCTAATGGCAGATTCAAGGATGTTAAATGTTTCTTGAATTTTTTTTGTGCAATACTTTTGTGTAGATAAAATTCCTCCGTCTTGTATGGCTAATTATTGTGGCTTTGTTGTGTTTTAAATTGTTCCACATGTCCCAGAACGGATTTTGGGTCAATTGCGTTTTCAATTTCAATTTCGTCTTGTTGGTATAATTCAGTTTCTTGCGTTTCAGTGTATCTTTATACTTGTTTTAGGTGTTTTCTAATTATTTTTTACATTCCTTATCAAACCATTTTTCAGAAACATTTTTTTTTAAGTTTTTGATGTTGCATTTCTTTGGTTTTCTCAGATTTGCTTTTCATGCTACTTTTTGCAATATGCAACTGAGGTATTGATTTGTGATACATTTGCAAAAAGTTCAAAAGAATTCATTTTGTTTTGTCATTATGGGGTATTGTGATGTCATTATGGGGTATTGTGATGTCATTATGGGGTATTGTGATGTCATTATGGGGTATTGTGATGTCATTATGGGGTATTGTGATGTCATTATGGGGTATTGTGATGTCATTATGGGGTATTGTGTGTAGATTGATGAAGTAAAAACACTTTTTAATACATGTTAGAATAAGGCCGTAACGTAGTAAGTCAAGGGGTCTGAATACTTTCAGAATGCACTGTAGGTGTGGACTGTGGTCAGTGCTGTGTAGCGCTGTGCTGAGTTGAGGTGGGTTTGATCTGGTTGAGCTGTGCTGTGGCTGGGTGTGTGTCCTGAGGCCGGCCTGGTCTGGTGCTGTGGTGCTGTACTGGTTGCCCTTTTCATGTGTAACGAGACCCGTAACATCACTCATGCAAATTATAATAGTGAGAACAAAATAACCACAGACAACTAAATTACTGTCAAACACTCAGGGTTTATTTGATAAACACATGGTAAAGGGGAGCAGGAGAAGGGGCTGAGCTGGACCCAAGGAAAGAAACAATATCCAAAAACACACCTAAGCTAGACTAGCCTACTATAATACAGCTAACTAACTAACCAAAAATACAGTGGGTGGTCCAGTTCTAACTAGGGTATTTAGGCGAAGTATCCCTATGGGTTGTGTATGCGAGTTGTCTTGGTACCCCCTTTTCCCACCATCAAACAAACAGTCAAACACCACAGCGAAACAATACTAACGGACAAAGTGACATGGAGTTTCAAAAACAAAAGACAGTTCAATCCAAAGAGAGAGATTGCGACACAGAGAGATTGAAACACAAACAGATGGAGCTCCAGAGAAAACAACTGAATGGGTTTTTAAACCAACGGAAAGGGGATGTGATTGGGTAATGGAAACAGGACGAGGTGTGTCTTCTGGAAAGGGGATGTGATTGGGTAATGGAAACAGGACGAGGTGTGTCTTCTGGGAAAGGGGATGTGATTGGGTAATGGAAACAGGAGGAGGTGTGTCTTCTGGGAAAGGGGATGTGATTGGGTAATGGAAACAGGAGGAGGTGTGTCTTCTGGGAAAGGGGGATGTGATTGGGTAAAGGAAACAGGAGGAGGTGTGTCTTCTGGGAAAGGGGATGTGATTGGGTAATGGAAACAGGAGGAGGTGTGTCTTCTGGGAAAGGGGATGTGATTGGGTAATGGAAACAGGAGGAGGTGTGTCTTCTGGGAAAGGGGATGTGATTGGGTAATGGAAACAGGAGGAGGTGTGTCTTCTGATTAGCGACTGATTGGGGAATGATGATTGCCACCTGTGAGGGGAGAAGGAGAAAAAGGTATACACACAGGATACCTGTATCCGTAACACAAGTGTTGAGGGTCAGCGAAGTGGAGATGTTGTTTCCTACCTTCACCACCTGGGGACGGCTCGTCAGGAAGTCCAGGACCCAGTTGCACAGGGCCGGGTCCAGACCCAGTGTCTCCAGCTTGATGATGAGCTTGGAGGGTACGATGGTGTTGAATGCTGAGCTGTAGTCAAAGAACAGCATTCTTGCATAGGTATTATTTTTGTCCAGATGGGATAAGGAAGTGTGCAGTGTGATGGCGATTGTGTCGTCTGTGGATCTATTGGGACGGTATGCAACCTGAAGTGGGTCTTGGGTGTCAGGTAAGGTGGAGGTGATATGATCCTTGACTAGTCTCTCAAAGCACTTTATGATGACAGAAGTGAGTGCTATGGGGCAATAGTCATTTAGTTCAGTTACCTTTGCTTTCTTGGGAACAGGAACAATGGTGACCATCTTGAAGCATGTGGGGACAACAGACTGAAATAGAGATTGATTGCATATGTCCGTAAACACACCAGGCAGCTGGTCTGCACATGCTTTGAGTACGCAGCTAGAGATGCTGTCTGGGCCAGCAGCCTTGCAAGGGTTAACACACGTTTAAATGCTTTACTCACGTCAGCCACAAACTATATGTGCACTGTCGTGGAAATTTCCTGTATTTCCAAATCATGAGAGCAAACCACACACAAGTCAGAGTAATCATAAAGTCCATCTTTAATTATATGAGCTCCATCACAACCCTGTGACTCTCAGATCAATTCAGTGTCTATCAATGAATTCTCTGAGAGTCCTTACACATTGCAACTGAGATCCTTTATAGCAATGACACACATAGCCAGACAGCATTGGCTATAAATTATCGTTCAGCTTTTGTCTCCTAAACTATGTTCTTTTCTCACTCTCAGGACCATAAAACAAAACCTATCAAGAGGCATATATCAAATACACCCCTCCTTGACAAGATCACAGAGTGACTGGCACACAGACATTGTAGAGTCAAGAGATAATTGGTTTAAAAGATATGTTTACATATGAAGACGATCTTGACCCCTCCCCTCTCTGCGGCCCAAGTAACTGACCCCATGACAGAGAACAGATAACTGCAACCGTCCAACAGTATTATCCAAAAATAGACATTCTGATGAGAAGTAACTCACAAGCATATAATGAATATGAAACATCTTATCTATGTTACCCAACTATTCTGATTATTCCCCCACAGCACACTGTCCTCATTTTGTGGGCAGTGTGCAAATAGCCTGTCTTCTCTTGAGAGCCAGGTCTGCCTATGGCTGTGCTCACTGAGTCTGCACATAGTCAAGGATTTTTGTTAATTTGGGGTCACAGTGGTCAGGTATTCTGCCACTGTGTACTCTCTGTTTAGGACTGCACTTTTCTTTGTTTTTTCGTTGATTCTTTCCAGTTTGTCAAATAGTTATCTATTTGCTTTCTCATAATTTGGTTTGATCTAAATGTGTTTCTGTTCTGAGGCTCTGTGAGGTCTGTTTGTGTTTGTGAACAGAGCCCCAGAACCAGCTGAAGGGGCTCGTCTCAAGGTTGGTCTCTTTGTAGGTGAGGGCTTTCAAATCAAATTTATTTATATAGCCATTCGTACATCAGCTGATATCTCAAAATGCTGTACTGAAACCAAGCCTAAAACTCCAAACAGCAAGCAATGCAGGTGTAGAAGCCCGGTGGCTAGGAAAAACTCCCTGAAAGGCCAAAACCTAGGAAAAGACCTAGAGAGGAACCAGGCTATAAGGGGTGGCCAGTCCTCTTATGGCTGTGCCGGGTGGAGATTATAACAGAACATGGCCAAGATGTTCAAATGTTCATAAATGACCAGCATGGTCAAATAATAATAATCACAGGCAGAACAGTTGAAACTGGAACAGCAGCACGGCCAGGTGGACTGGGGACAGCAAGGAGTCATCATGCCAGGTAGTCCTGAGGCATGGTCCTAGGGCTCAGGTCCTCTGAGAGAAAGAGAGAATTAGAGAGAGCATACTTAAATTCACACAGGACACCGAATAAGACAGGAGAAGTACTCCAGATATAACAAACTGACCCTAGCCCCCTGACACATAACCTACTGCAGCATAACTACTGGAGGCTGAGACAGGAGGGGGCAGGAGACACTGTGGCCCCATCCGGTGATACCCCCGGACAGGGCCAAACAGAAAGGATAGGGTTAGGGTTAGGGTTAGGGTTAGGGTTAGGGTTACATCCCCTAACCCTAACCCTAACCCTAACCCTAACCCTACACGACTAGAGGGATATCTTCAACCACCAACTTACCATCCTGAGACTAGGCCGAGTATAGCCCACAAAGATCTCCACCACGGCACAACCCAAGGGGGAGGGGGGGGGGGTGCCAACCCAGAGAGGAAGATCACATCAGTGACTTAACCCACTCAAGTGACGCACCCCTCCTAGGGACTGCATGAAAGAGCACCAGTAAGCCAGTGACTCAGCCCCTGTAATAGGGTTAGAGGCTTTGCTTTGCGGTGGAATGTGTGGACATCACTTCCTTTCAGGTGGTTGTAGAATTGAACAGCTCTTTTCTGGATGTTGATAACTAGTGTGTATTGTCCTAATTCTGCTCTGCATTGTTTGGTGTTTTGCCTTGTACAAAAGTATATTTTTGCATAATTCTGCATGCAGAGTCTCAATTGGGTGTTTGTCCCATTTTGGGAATTCTTAGTTGACCTCGCAACCATAGAGGACAATGGGTTTGATAACTGATTCAATCATTTTTTTGCCAGATCCAAATTGGGATGTTGAATTTTGTGTTCCTTTTGACGGCATAGAAGGCCCTTCTTCCTTGTCTTTTGGATCGTTCACAGCTTTGTGGAAGTTACCTGTGGTGCTGATGTTTAGGTCAAGGTAGGTATAATTATTTTTGTGCTCTAGGGGAACGGTGTCTAGATAGAACATGTATTTGTTGTCTTGGCTAATGGACCTTTTTTGTAACACCATTATTTTTTGTCTTACTGAGATTAACTGTCAGGGCCCAGGTTTAACATAATCTGTGCAGAAGATCTAGGTGCTGCTGTAGGCCCTTCCTGGTTGGTGACAGAAGCACCAGAGCATCAGCAAACAGTAGAAATTAGACCAGATTCTGGTAGGGTGAGGCCGGGTGCTGCAGACTGTTCTAGTGCCCTCACCAATTCATTGATATAAATGTTGAAGAGGGTGGGGCTCAAGCTGCATCCCTGTTTCACGGAACAGCCCAGAGGAATGAAATCTGTGTGTTTATTGCTCATTTTAACTGTACACTTTGTTGTTTGTGTACATATATTTTATAATGTAATTAGTTTTTCCCCAACACCACTTTCAATCAGTTTGTATAGCAGACTCTCAGGCCAATTTGAGTCGAAAGCTTTTTTGAAATCAACAAAACATGAAAAGACTTTGCTTTTGATTTGGTTTGTTGGTTTGTCCATAAAGGTGTGCAGGGTGATTACGTGGTCTGTCGTACTATATTTTGGTAAGAAGTCACTTTGACATTTGCCCAGAACATTGTTTTGACTGGGGAAATGTTGGAGTCTGCTGTTGATGATACTGCAGATACCGCCCCTAGAGGAGGGGGTGCGTCTCTGTCTCTACCCGTTCAGTGACCAGATAGTGTCACATTCTGACCTTAGTTCCTTTGTTTTGTCTTTTGTTTTAGTATGGTCAGGGCGTGAGTTGTGTGGGTTGTCTATGTTAGTTTGTCTATGATTTTCTATTTCTGTGTTTGGCCTGGCAGCAGTCAATCGTTGTCCCTGATTGAGAACCATATTTAGGTAGCCTGCTTTCCATTGTGTTTTGTGGGTGGTTATTTTCTGTTTAGTGTTGTGTTGCACCTTACAGGACTGTTTGTTGGTTGATTATTGTTTTGTTTTCAGTGCTCATTAAAATATTTAAAATATGGACATTACCACGCTGCACCTTGGTCCTCCTCTCCTTCCCCAGACGACAAGCGTTACAGATAGACACTCCTCTTTGGGCGGCCATGTCTATTTGTGTCTCCCTTTTTCTATAGCCAATTGGTGGTTGCTGAGGCTGTGTTTCGTCCCATTGGCCCATTGTACATGTTTAACTATGATATTCCCTCATTTGAAGTAGTGTCTGCTGGTCTGATTCATAACCTTTTTCTGGAAAAAGTTTTCTGAAAGTTGATGTTCATTGTCCAGTTGATGCTGTATTCCTAAATAATGTTAAGTTCCTGTTGGTGACCGTAGGACAAGGTTATCTGGGTACAGCAGGAATCTGTCCAGGGGCTGCAGATCGGTCTCTCTCTCTCTGTCTTCATTCCTCACCTGTGCTCTCTCTCTCCTCTCCTCACCTGTGCTCTCTCTCTCTCCTCTCCTGTGCTCTCTCTCTCCTCACCTGTGCTCTCTCTCCTCTCCTCACCTGTGCTCTCTCTCTCCTCACCTGTCCTCTCTCTCTCCTCTCCTCACCTGTCCTCTCTCTTCTCTCCTCACCTGTCCTCTCTCTCTCTTCTCTCCTCACCTGTCCTCTCTCTCTTCTCTCCTCAACTGTCTTCTCTCTCCTCTCCTCACCTGTCTCCTCTCCTCACCTGTCTTCTCTCTCCTCTCCTCACCTGTCCTCTCTCTCTCTCTCATCTCCTCACCCGTCCTCTCTCTCTCTCTTCTCTCCCCACCTGTCCTCTCTCTCCTCTCCTCTCCTCACCTGTCCTCTCTCTCCTCTCCTCACCTGTCCTCTCTCTCTCTCTTCTCTCCCACCTGTCCTCTCTCTCCTCTCCTCTCCTCACCTGTCCTCTCTCTCCTCTCCTCACCTGTCCTCTCTCTCTCTCTCTCTCTCTCCCCACCTGTCCTCTCTCTCCTCTCCTCACCTGTCCTCTCTCTCCTCTCCTCTCCCCACCTGTCCTCTCTCTCCTCTCCTCACCTGTCCTCTCTCTCCTTCTCTCCTCACCTGTCCTCTCTCTCCTCTCCTCACCTGTCCTCTCTCTCTCTTCTCTCCTCACCCGTCCTCTCTCTCTCTCTTCTCTCCCCACCTGTCCTCTCTCTCCTCTCCTCTCCTCCCCTGTCCTCTCTCTCATCTCCTCACCCGTCTCTCTCTCTCTTCTCTCCCCACCTGTCCTCTCCTCTCCTCTCCCCACCTGTCCTCTCTCTCCTCACCTGTCCTCTTTCTTCTCTCCTCACCTGTCTCCTCTCATCACCTGTCTTCTCTCTCCTCTCCTCACCTGTCCTCTCTCTCCTCTCCTCTCCTCACCTGTCCTCTCTCTCTCTCATCTCCTCACCCGTCTCTCTCTCTCTCCTCACCTGTCCTCTCTCTCCTCTCCTCTCCCCACCTGTCCTCTCTCTCCTCTCCCCACCTGTCCTCTCTCTCCTCTCCTCACCTGTCCTCTCTCTCCTCTCCTCACCTGTCCTCTCTCTCTCTCTCTCTCCTCACCTGTCCTCTCTCTCTCTCCTTCTCTCCAGGTGGTGGATGTGGATGAGAACCTGTTCTCTCCATACTTCTCTGAGTTTGCTGTGCGGGGCAGTGTGAAGGAGAACAGCAGAGTAGGGACCAGTGTCCTGGTGGTCAGTGCTAGAGACGAGGGGGGAGACGAGGGGGTCGTCAGGTACTCTGTCAGAGGAGGCAGTGGGATCGGCAGCTTCTCCATCGATGAGGAAACAGGTATGGCACCATGATGAATAGGCACCTGATGAATAGGCACCATGATGAATAGGCACCATGATGAATAGGCACCTGATGAATAGGCACCATGATGAATAGGCACCATGATGAATGGGAACCATGATGAATAGGCACCATGATGAATGGGCACCATGATGAATAGGCACCATGATGAATAGGCACCTGATGAATAGGCACCTGATGAATAGGCACCATGATGAATAGGCACCGTGATGAATAGGCAACATGATGAATAGGCACCATGATGAATAGGCACCTGATGAATAGGCACCTGATGAATAGGCACCATGATGAATAGGCACCATGATGAATAGGCACCATGATGAATAGGCACCATGATGAATAGGCACCTGATGAATAGGCACCTGATGAATAGGCACCATGATGAATAGGCACCATGATGAATAGGCACCATGATGAATAGGCACCATGATGAATAGGCACCATGATGAATAGGCACCTGATGAATAGGCACCTGATGAATAGGCACCATGATGAATAGGCACCATGATGAATAGGCACCATGATGAATAGGCACCATGATGAATAGGCACCTGATGAATAGGCACCATGATGAATAGGCACCATGATGAATAGGCACCTGATGAATAGGCACCATGATGAATAGGCACCATGATGAATAGGCACCATGATGAATTCCTGTAAAGGTGTCAGCATGCTTCAGTTTAACTGAAACCCTGCATTATCAGCATAGCATTAGCATAGCATTAGCATAGCATTAGCATAACATTAGCATAGCATTAGCATAACAGTAGCATAGCATTAGCATTCTACAGAAATATACCTGTTACAAGTTACCTTCAACAGTGTTATCCTGTGATCAAGCCATCAATGTTTTGTGGTTATTGGTTCTGTAAAAATGTTAGCTAACAGGTTAGCAATTAGCATGTTTGACATTTCAGTGGAAATACTACTTTCAGCTTTTTTTTGATGAGCGGATTCGCTACAAAATACATCCCGTATCATCGGCATATGGTTATTGGCCACCTTACTATTTTGTTCAATTACAAGATATATCCTTTTCATTTTGTTAAAAGATTCCTAGATTGAATCCCCGAGCTGACAGCGTAAAAACCTGTTGTTCTGCCCCTGAACAAGGCAGTCAACCCACTGTTCCTAGGTCAGTTAACCCACTGTACCTAGACCAGTTAACTCACTGTTCCTATGCCAGTTAACCCACTGTTCCTATGCCAGTTAACTCACTGTTCCTAGACCGTTAACCCACTGTTCCTAGACCAGTTAACCCACTGTTCCTAGACCAGTTAACCCACTGTTCCTAGACCAGTTAACCCACTGTTCCTAGACCAGTTAACCCACTGTTCCTAGACCAGTTAACCCACTGTTCCTAGACCAGTTAACCCACTGTTCCTAGACCAGTTAACCCACTGTTCCTAGACCAGTTAACCCACTGTTCCTAGACCAGTTAACCCACTGTTCCTAGACCAGTTAACCCACTGTTCCTAGGTCAGTTAACCCACTGTTCCTAGGTCAGTTAACCCACTGTTCCTAGGTCAGTTAACCCACTGTTCCTAGGTCAGTTAACCCACTGTTCCTAGGTCAGTTAACCCACTGTTCCTAGGTCAGTTAACCCACTGTTCCTAGGTCAGTTAACCCACTGTTCCTAGGTCAGTTAACCCACTGTTCCTAGGTCAGTTAACCCACTGTTCCTAGGTCAGTTAACCCACTGTTCCTAGACCAGTTAACCCACTGTTCCTAGACCAGTTAACCCACTGTTCCTAGACCAGTTAACCCACTGTTCCTAGACCAGTTAACCCACTGTTCCTAGGTCAGTTAACCCACTGTTCCTAGGTCAGTTAACCCACTGTTCCTAGACCAGTTAACCCACTGTTCCTAGACCAGTTAACCCACTGTTCCTAGGTCAGTTAACCCACTGTTCCTAGGTCAGTTAACCCACTGTTCCTAGACCAGTTAACCCACTGTTCCTAGACCAGTTAACCCACTGTTCCTAGACCAGTTAACCCACTATTCCTAGACCAGTTAACCCACTGTTCCTAGACCAGTTAACCCACTGTTCCTAGACCAGTTAACCCACTGTTCCTAGACCAGTTAACCCACTGTTCCTAGGCTGTCGTTGTAAATAAGAATTTGTTCTTAATTAACTTGCCTAGTTAAAATAAATGGAAACATTTAAAAAAAAAAGAAAAAAAAAAGAGCCACCAACCTGTCTGTGTCTGGAATATTTACTAGATAGTTGACTAGTTGCCTTCCGGTTAAAATAAATGAATCTTGCCCGTCAACTTTTCATTGCGTAGCCCGGTGCTCCCACCTGTGAACTCTTAAAAATGGTTCTTCAACAACATTTTCTTCAGTTGCAGCTAAATAAGGTCTCATAATTTGTTTTATAGATGAATCTTATGTTTTGAGAAAGTAGATAACAGTTTAATAATAAAATATAAATGAATTTGAATAATTTACGTCAAATAAAATGTTAATTCCAGTGACGTGCATGGACATAAAACATGAAAACACTGTTGGAGTTTGTGTGTCAGAGAAAAGTAAAGGAAATAATACACAGATGAGCTGAATAAATAAATAGATCATATTTTAGACATAAATAATTGCATATGAAAAACAATTAAATCTCGACTTCCATCACAATAAATAAATCACTGCACACCCCTGCAGTGGAACCAGTACTGACAGAAATCACTGCAGTGGAACCAGTGCTGACAGAAATCACTGCAGTGGAATCAGTGCTGACAGAAATCACTGCAGTGGATTCAGTGCTGACAGAAGTCACTGGACACCCCTGCAGTGTAACCAGTGCTGACAGAAGTCACTACAGTGGAACCAGTGCTGACAGAAGTCACTGCACACCCCTGCAGTGTAACCAGTGCTGACAGAAGTCACTACAGTGGAACCAGTGCTGACAGAAGTCACTGCACACCCCTGCAGTGTAACCAGTGCTGACAGAAGTCACTGCAGACTCCTGGCACCTCAGACTCACACTTCCGCTGGGAGCTAGCAGGCGGTGTCTTCAAATGAATGAACATGGTTTGTAAATCTAGAGCTACTACAGCAGCAACAGTAACTGATACAACTGAGAGAGAGATGAACCAACAAATTCTGAAGAAACTGAGGGTGGTACCATGTGTGCGACCACGGGCGGGGCCATGGGCGGTGCCACGGGCGGGGCCACGGGCAGTGCCACGGGCGGGGCCACGGGCGGGGCCATGGGCGGTGCCATGGGCGGGGCCACGGGCGGGGTCACGGGCGGGGCCATGGGCGGTGCCATGGGCGGGGCCACAGGCGGTGCCACGGCGGGGCCATGGGCGGAGTGCCAGAGGGGGCTGGTGGAGCGTTTCCCTACTTTTTCTGTGCTGAAGTTGATAGACAGTCGTTTCAGACAGAGCATGGTTTCATCCTTCTCAGTCCTCTCAGTCCTTCTCAGTCCTTCTCAGTCCTCTCAGTCCTTCTCAGTCCTCTCAGTCCTTCTCAGTCCTCTCAGTCCTCTCAGTCCTTCTCAGTCCTTCTCAGTCCTCTCAGTCCTCTCAGTCCTTCTCAGTCCTCTCAGTCCTTCTCAGTCCTTCTCAGTCCTCTCAGTCCTCTCAGTCCTCTCAGTCCTTCTCAGTCCTCTCAGTCCTCTCAGTCCTCTCAGTCCTTCTCAGTCCTTCTCAGTCCTCTCAGTCCTCTCAGTCCTCTCAGTCCTTCTCAGTCCTTCTCAGTCCTCTCAGTCCTCTCAGTCCTCTCAGTCCTTCTCAGTCCTCTCAGTCCTTCTCAGTCCTCTCAGTCCTTCTCAGTCCTCTCAGTCCTCTCAGTCCTCTCAGTCCTCTCAGTACTCTCAGTCCTTCTCGGTCCTCTCGGTCCTCTCAGTCCCTCTCGGTCCTCTCGGTCCTCATGGTCCTCTCAGTCCTCTCAGTCCTTCTCAGTCCTCTCAGTCCTCTCAGTCCTTCTCAGTCCTTCTCAGTCCTCTCAGTCCTTCTCAGTCCTTCTCAGTCCTTCTCAGTCCTCTCAGTCCTTCTCAGTCCTCTCAGTCCTTCTCAGTCCTCTCAGTCCTCTCAGTCCTCTCAGTACTTCTCAGTCCTTCTCAGTCCTCTCAGTCCTCTCAGTCCTTCTCAGTCCTCTCAGTCCTCTCAGTCCTTCTCAGTCCTCTCAGTCCTTCTCAGTCCTCTCAGTCCTTCTCAGTCCTCTCAGTCCTCTCAGTCCTCTCAGTCCTTCTCAGTCCTTCTCAGTCCTTCTCAGTCCTTCTCAGTCCTCTCAGTCCTTCTCAGTCCTCTCAGTCCTCTCAGTCCTTCTCAGTCCTCTCAGTCCTTCTCAGTCCTTCTCAGTCCTTCTCAGTCCTCTCAGTCCTCTCAGTCCTTCTCAGTCCTCTCAGTCCTTCTCAGTCCTCTCAGTCCTCTCAGTACTCTCAGTCCTTCTCAGTCCTCTCAGTCCTCTCAGTCCTTCTCAGTCCTCTCAGTCCTTCTCAGTCCTTCTCAGTCCTCTCAGTCCTCTCAGTCCTCTCAGTCCTTCTCAGTCCTCTCAGTCCTTCTCAGTCCTTCTCAGTCCTCTCAGTCCTTCTCAGTCCTCTCAGTCCTCTCAGTCCTCTCAGTCCTTTTCAGTCCTCTCAGTACTCTCAGTCCTCTCAGTCCTCTCAGTCCTTCTCAGTCCTTCTCAGTCCTCTCAGTCCTTCTCAGTCCTTCTCAGTCCTTCTCAGTCCTCTCAGTCCTTCTCAGTCCTCTCAGTCCTTCTCAGTCCTCTCAGTCCTTCTCAGTCCTCTCAGTCCTTCTCAGTCCTCTCAGTCCTTCTCAGTCCTTCTCAGTCCTTCTCAGTCCTTCTCAGTCCTTCTCAGTCCTTCTCAGTCCTCTCAGTCCTCTCAGTCCTTCTCAGTCCTTCTCAGTCCTCTCAGTCCTCTCAGTCCTTCTCAGTCCTCTCAGTCCTCTCAGTCCTCTCAGTCCTTCTCAGTCCTTCTCAGTCCTCTCAGTCCTCTCAGTCCTTCTCAGTCCTTCTCAGTCCTCTCAGTCCTCTCAGTCCTCTCAGTCCTCTCAGTCCTCTCCTGTGTCCTCTGTGTTGTGTTCCTCCTAGGTGAGGCATGTGGCGACCACAGGGTGTCTTCTGTATCGGTCTAGCCGATACTTCAGGACAGTAAGGATGTGCCCCAGGTCCTTCGCTATCAGCCTCCCCTCTATTAAGGGGTGATTTTCTAGAGCTAGGACTGGGACTGGGACTAGGGACTGGGACTAGGGACTGGGACTAGGGACTGAGACTAGGACTGAGACTAGGACTGGGACTAGGACTAGGACTGGGACAAGGACTGGGACTGAGACTCCCGCTGTGTGTCCGGTCTCCTCATGCTCAGATTCTTCATGAACATTTACCTCCACCTCTTCCCCAATGCTGGGACTGTTTCCCCAGGGTGACGAAACCTGCAATAGAATATAATGTAAAATGTTTATTTTGGCATCACCACACACATCCACATTTACATCACACACATTTAGAGCAGTCAGTCCAGCATTCCAACATCAAATCAAATCAGATGTTATTGGTCACATGCACATGGTTAGCAGATGATATTGGTCACATACACATGGTTAGCAGATGGTATTGGTCACATACACATGGTTAGCAGATGTTATTGGTCACATGCACATGGTTATCAGATGTTATTGGTCACATGCACATGGTTATCAGCTGTTATTGGTCACATGGTTAGCAGATGTTATTGGTCACATGGTTAGCAGATGTTATTGGTCACATGGTTAGCAGATGTTATTGGTCACATGGTTATCAGATGTTATTGGTCACATGGTTAGCAGATGTTATTGGTCACATGGTTAGCAGATGTTATTGGTCACATGGTTAGCAGATGTTATTGGTCACATACACATGGTTATCAGATGTTATTGGTCACATGGTTAGCAGATGTTATTGGTCACATACACATGGTTATCAGATGTTATTGTTCACATGGTTAGCAGATGTTATTGGTCACATACACATGGTTATCAGATGTTATTGTTCACATGGTTAGCAGATGTTATTGGTCACATACACATGGTTATCAGATGTTATTGCGAATGTAGTGAAATACTTATGCATAGATCCGACAGTGCAGCAGTATCTAACAGGTAATATCTAACATTTCCGCAACAAAACCTAATATCTAACCGGTAATATCTAACTATTCAACAACAAAACCTAATATCTAACAGGTAATATCTAACATTTCCGCAACAAAACCTAATATCTAACCGGTAATATCTAACTATTCAACAACAAAACCTAATATCTAACAGGTAATATTTAACAATTCCACAACAAAACCTAATATCTAACAGGTAATATCTAACAATTCCACAACAAAACCTAATACACACAATCTAGTAAAGGAATGGGATGAGAATATATAAATATAAAATATATGGATGAGCAGTGACAGAGCAGCTAAGATGAAATATCTCCCAAGAGACCTCTCCTCGGTTATCGTCACAGCCATGTATATTCCCCCGCAAGCGGACACCAAGACGGCCCTCAAGGACCTCTCCTCGGTTATCGTCACAGCCGTGTATATTCCCCCGCAAGCGGACACCAAGACGGCCCTCAAGGACCTCTCCTCGGTTATCGTCACAGCCGTGTATATTCCCCCGCAAGCGGACACCAAGACGGCCCTCAAGGACCTCTCCTCGGTTATCGTCACAGCCGTGTATATTCCCCCGCAAGCGGACACCAAGACGGCCCTCAAGGAACTTCACTGGACTTTATGCAACCTGGAAACCACATATATCCTAAAGCTGCATTAATTGTAACTGGGGATTTTAATGAAGCTAATCTAAGAACAAGTCTACCTATCAGCATATCTATTGCAGTACACGAGCGAGTAACACACTCGACCCCTTGCTACTCTAACTTCAACGATGCATACAAGACCCTCTCCCGCCCTCATTATGGCAAATCTGACCATGAAATACTGTTTTGATGACATGGAAATGTGCGCCCTCCAGATTGGACATGTACTTTTTGAGTTATTAATGTTAAAAGACGAAAACAGGTGATTTGATCTCCCCCCCCTATGGTGGTGCAACACGGAAGCCAAGTGGGTGCCAGGGCTTATGCGGATAATAGTTCAGTCCCGTAGTAGCGTCAGTTCCAGGTCGACCAGACAGGTACCAGCGCGATTTCAACGGCTCAAACACGAGATGTATGTGGCAGGGTCTACAGTCAATCACGGATTTCAAAAAGAAAACCAGCCCCGTCTCGGACATTGACGTCTTGCTCCCAGACAAATTAAACAACTTCTTTGAGTGCTTTGAGGACAATAGTCCCACCGACACAGCCACGCTACCAAAGACTGTGGGCTCTCCTTCTCTGTGGCCGACGTGAGTAAAACATTTAAACGTGTTAACCCTTGCAAGGCTGCAGGCCCAGACGGCATCCCTAGCTGTGTCCTCAGAGCATGCGCAGACCAGCTGGCTGGTGTGTTTACGGACATATTCAATCAATCCCTATCCCAGTCTGCTGTCCCCACATGCTTCAAGATGGCCACCATTGTTCCTGTTCCGAAGAAGGCTAAGGTAACTGAACTAAATGACTACCGCCCCATAGCACTCACTTCTGTCATCATGAAGTGCTTTGAGAGACTAGTCAAGGATCATATCCTCGACCCACTCCAATTTGCTTACCGCCCCAATATGTCGACAGACAATGCAATTGCCATCACTCTGCACACTGCCCTAACCCATCTGGACAAGAGGAATACCTATGTAAGAATGTTGTTCATTGACTACAGCTCAGCATTCAACACCAGAGTACTCCTCAAACATTAAGCTTGAGACCCTGTTTCTGGACCCTACCTTGTTCCACTGGGTCCTGACACCACACTCCGAGGGTCCTGACAGGCCGCCCCAGGTGGTGAAGGTAGGAAACATCTCCACTCAGCTGATCCGCATCCCACAAGGGTGCGTTCTCAGCCCTCTACTGTGCTCCCTGTTCACCCACAACTGTGTGGCCATGCACACCTCCAACTCAAACATCAAATTTGCAGACGACACAACAGTGGTAGGCTTGATTAACCAACAACGACAAGACAGCCTACAGGGAGGAGGTGAGGGCCTTTGGAGTGTGGTGTCAGGAAAATAACCTCTCACTCAATGTCAACAAAACAAAAGTGATGATCATGAACTTCAGGAAACAGCAAAGTGAGCACCCCCCTGTCCACACCGACGGAATAGCAGTGGAGAAGTTGGAAAGTTTTAAGTTCCTCTGTGTACATATCACCGACAATCTGAAATGGTCCACCCACACAGATCGTGTGGTGAAGAAGGTCCAACAGCTCCTCTTCAAACTCAGGAGGCTTGAAACCGAATACTTTCACAAACTTTTACAGATGCACAATTGAGAGCATCCTGTCAGGCTGTATCACCGCCTGGTACAGCAACTGCACACAACCACAACCACAAGGCTCTCCAGAGGGTGATGCTGTCTGCACAACGCATCACCGGGGACAAACTATCTGCCCTCCATGACACCTACAACACCCGATGTCACAGGAAGGCAAAAAAATCTTCAAGGACATCAACCACCAGAGCCACTACTTGTTTCACCCCCACTTCTATCCAGCTAGCGAGGTCAGTACAGGTGTATCAAAGGACAGAGAGATTGAAAAGCCACACACCAACATCCTGTTTTTAATCGGGATACTCAAGTATTGTCACGCCCTGACCATAGAGAGCCCTCTATGGTCAGGGCGTGAGGTGGATGCGAGACCCTTCCTAATGGAGGACATTGACGATGCCGGGGTCCGCGGCCACAAGGAGCCTAAGGGCAACCCCAAAATTTGTTTTGGGGGGGAACAAGTGGCGGTTGGCCGAGACGAGGAGAGAGCTGGGAGTCAATGGAGCAGTTGGAGGAGGGAGAACGGAGAGGGATGTTGGTTAGGTGTATTCTGCACCTTGCCCTGAAGAGAGTGTCATCAGTCCGGTTAAACCTGTGCCGTTTCCATGCACCAGGCCTCCAGTGCGCCTCCCCAGCCCGGTACGTCCTGTGCCGGCTCCCCGCACCCGCCCTGAAGAGCGTGTCATCAGTCCGGTGCCACCTGTGCCGGCTCCACGCACAAGGCCTCCTGTGCGCCTCCCCAGCCCGGTACGTCCTGTGCCGGCTCCCGTCCACCAGTGCGTGTGTACAGTCCGGAGCCTCCAGTGACGGTCCACGGCCCGGAGCCTCCAGTGACGGTCCACGGCCCGGAGCTTCCAGTGACGGTCCACGGCCCGGAGCTTCCAGTGACGGTCCACGGCCCGGAGCTTCCAGTGACGGTCCACGGCCCGGAGCTTCCAGTGACGGTCCACGGCCCGGAGCTTCCAGTGACGGTCCACGGCCCGGAGCTTCCAGTGACGGTCCACGGCCCGGAGCTTCCTGCACCGGTGCTATGGCCGGAGCCTTCCAATGTGCCGATGCCCAGTCCAGGCACGGTGTCCAGTCCCGCTCCATGGCCGAAGCCTTCCTCTGCGTCAGTGTCCAGTTCAGGCATGGCGTCCAGTCCTGCTCCATGGACGGATCCGCGGTCTGAGCGGGTGCTACGTCTGCAGTGCTGCACCGGAGCCACCACTGACGCTACTTGCCCACCCTAACCCTCCCCATCCAGTTTCAGGTTTTGCGGTCGGAGTCCGTACCTTTGGAGGGGGGGGGGGTACTGTCACGCCCTGACCATTGTTTTCGGTCAGGGCGTGACTAGGGGTGTTTCTAGGTATTATATTTCTATGTTGGTGTGTGTATATGCTTCCCAATTGGAGGCAGCTGAATATCGTTGCCTCTAATTGGGGATCATATTTAGTTTGTCCTTTTTCCCACCTGGGATGTGGGATATTGTTTTGTGTTAGTGCCATTGTGCCACGTCGGTTTCAACCGTTATATGTTGTTGTTGTTTGGAAGTTCACTATTAATAAAATGTGGAACTCTACTCACGCTGCGCCTAGGTCCACTTATTTAGACAACGATCGCAACAGTCTTCTGTTTTTAGTAGACACATATAAACATCATATCCCTGATTACAATAACCTGAAAAAGCTATGTTAAGTGAATCCCGGGTAAGATGCCTGGGAAATGCTGATGTTAGACGGGATACTGTGACATGTCAACATGTCATCCATTTTACTGTTGTTTTCACGGTCTGCGCTGGCTCCGTTTCACATATCATGGGTGATGATGTTTTCATCTAATTGTTGAACAAATCGCTTCAGAAAGTAGGCTATACCTGCCCAGTTCTATCCACCATAATCATTTAATTTACTTTAATTAATTTACTATAATGAATTTATTATAATTAATTTACTATCATGAATTTACTATACTTTTTGAATTATAATTAATGTATTATAATTAATTTACTATAAATAATTTACTATAATGGACTACTGGTTACTTTCACCCCTAATATAGACAGGTTTCTGCTTATAATTTCTGTCATTTGATAGGTCATATAATAATTACTGCCATTTGATAGGCCATGTTATAATTTCTGCCATTTGATAAGTCATATAATAATTACTGCCATTTGATAGGCCATATTATAATTACTGCCATTTGATAGGCCATATTATAATTTCTGCCATTTGATAGGCCATATTATAATTTCTGCCATTTGATAGGTCATATTATAATTTCTGCCATTTGATAGGCCATATTATAATTTCTGCCATTTGATAGGCCATGTTATAATTACTGACATTTGATAGGCCATATTATAATTTCTGCCATTTGATAGGCCATGTTATAATTACTGACATTTGATAGGCCATGTTATAATTTCTGCCATTTGATAGGCCATGTTATAATTACTGACATTTGATAGGCCATATTATAATTTCTGCCATTTGATAGGCCATATTATAATTACTGACATTTGATAGGCCATATTATAATTACTGACATTTGATAGGCCATATTATAATTGCTGACATTTGATAGGCCATATTATAATTTGGTAGACATTTGATAGGCCATATTATAATTTGGTAGACATTTGATAGGCCATATTATAATTTGGTAGACATTTGATAGGCCATATTATAATTTCTGACATTTGGTTGTCCAGTATTATAATTTCTAACATTTGGTTGGCCAGTATTATAATTTCTAACATTTGGTAGGCCAGTATTATAATTTCTGACATTTGGTTGGCCAGTATTATAATTTCTGACATTTGGTTGGCCAGTATTATAATTTCTGACATTTGGTTGTCCAGTATTATAATTTCTAACATTTGGTTGGCCAGTATTATAATTTCTAACATTTGGTTGTCCAGTATTATAATTTCTGACATTTGGTTGGCCAGTATTATAATTTCTGACATTTGGTTGGCCAGTATTATAATTTCTGACATTTGGTTGTCCAGTATTATAATTTCTAACATTTGGTTGGCCAGTATTATAATTTCTGACATTTGGTTGGCCAGTATTATAATTTCTGACATTTGGTTGGCCAGTATTATAATTTCTGACATTTGGTTGGCCAGTATTATAATTTTTGACATTTGGTTGGCCAGTATTATAATTTCTGACATTTGGTTGGCCAGTATTATAATTTCTGACATTTGGTAGGCCAGTATTATAATTTCTGACATTTGGTTGGCCATTTGTTCGTCAACTATAGTTAGATACATACAGCTTCTCTTCTGTCATAACTTGTTTCCCCAGAAGACTAAGTAAAGCAGTGCTCAGCAGAATACTGTCTTACATTGATAGAATGAATGCATTAGTAATGTTGTTAACACTGGTAAAGTGTTCTATTTCCTTTAGGGACCGGGGAGAAAACTCAATAACATCCAAAACAGTAGAAAGATTGATCCTGTGCAATATGTCCAAATCTTATCCGTTTGACCGGTTTTAAGACTTCAGTTGGTCTTGGGTGCATATCTGATGTGGTTGGAATACTGTCTGCTTGCATAACAGTGTCAAAGATAACACATTACACGCCCGTTCACATTTTCTCATGAGATGCCGAAGTAAATAAATCATATATTTCTCCACGCCTGTTCCCAAGACTAAATCAACGTTATTGTTGTATAATTTCACTGCAACAAAATGCATAATTGTGCAGGAGTGAATATTATATTACACGTGAGAGGTTGTATTGTCGGCCTACCGTCCGTGTCCAGATTTCACTTCCTATTCCGTTTATCCCATTTCAATGAGGAATATTCTGTTTATTCATGGATACAGGGATACTTCTGAGAGGGATATGAAAGGTGCACGTGAGCAGCTAATCCCGAATAAGACCTGAAGCTGGATATGAGCTTCTGTCTGGAATACTGTAGTCACTGTCTCTCCTCTCTTCCATCCACCACTCTTCTCATCTCTCCACTCTTCTCCTCTCTCCTCTCTCCTCCTCTCTTCTCATCTCTCCTCTCTTCTCCTCTCTCCTCTCTCCTCCTCTCTTCTCCTCTCTCCTCTTCTCTCCTCTCTTCTCCTCTCTCCCCCTCTCTCCCCTCTCCTCCTCTCTTCTCCTCTCTCCTCTTCTCTCCTCTTCTCTCCTCTCTCCTCCTCTCTTCTCTTCTCTCCTCTCTCCTCCTCCCTTCTCCTCTCACCTCCTCTCTTCTCCTCTCTCCTCTTCTCTCCTCTCTCCTCTTCTCTTCTCCTCTCTCCTCTTCTTTCTTCTCTCCTCTCTCCTCCTCTCTTCTCCTCTCTCCTCCTCTCTCCCCTCTCCTCCTCTCTCCTCTCTCCTCCTCTCTTCTCCTCTCTCCTCTCTCCTCCTCTCTTCTCCTCTCTCCTCTTCTCTCCTCTCTCCTCCTCTCTTCTCCTCTCTCCTCTTCTTTCCTCTCTCCTCTCTCCTCTTCTGTCCTCTCTCTTCTCTCTTTTCCTCTCCTCCTCTCCACCACTCTCTCTTCTCCACCACTCTCTCTTCTCCTTTCTTCTCTCCACCAATCTCTCTTCTCCTCTCCACCACTCTCTCTTCTTCTCTCCACCACTCTCTTCTTCTCTCCACCACTCTCTTCTCCTCTCCACCACTCTCTCTTCTCCTCTCCACCACTCTCTCTTCTCCTCTCTACCACTCTCCTCCTCTCTACCACTCTCCTCCTCTCCACCACTCTCTCTTCTCCTCTCCACCACTCTCTCTTCTCCTCTCTACCACTCTCTCTTCTCCTCTCTACCACTCTCTCTTCTCCTCTCCACTACTCTCTCTTCTCATCTCCACCATTCTCTTCTCATCTCCACCATTCTCTTCTCCTCTCCACCACTCTCTCTTCTCCTCTCCACCACTCTCTCTTCTCCTCTCTACCACTCTCTCTTCTCCTCTCTTCCACTCTCTCTTCTCCTCTCCACTACTCTCTCTTCTCTTCTCCACCATTCTCTTCTCCTCTCTACCACTCTTTCTTCTCCTCTCCTCTCCCCTTCTTTCCACCACTCAACTACAGTTCAATAAAAAAGTCCTTCTTAGTATAAAGGGGACTGTCAGTCAACACAGAGTAGAGACTGTCCATCTCTCAACCTCTCTACTTATCTCTCTCTCTTCCCTCTCTGTTTCTTTTTCTCTATCTGCACTACGCTCTCCATCACTCTCTCACTCCATCCCCTTCTCATATCTGTCTCCCCTATTTCCATCCTGTCTATCCCCCTAGCCCAGAGTGACAGGTCATCACAGCTAAGTCACAGCGTGGCAGCCTAATGCATTGTGGGTAGACAGTTGACGGGCGGTACCATGACCTCGACATGAACACAGTGACATGGCATGTCTGGCCTCTTACTGAAAGAAAGACAGAAAGAACGAAGGATGGAAGGAAAGGAATCTTTGGTCCATGCATCCTTAGCTCTCCAATATCCACTAGTTTTCACTCTTTACATCTGACACAGTCTAATGTTGACACGGCAACACAGTCTAATGTTGACACGGCAACACAGTCTGTTCTTAACATGGTCTAATGTTGACACGGCAACACGGTCTGTTCTAAACATGGTCTAATGTTGAGATTGCAACGGTCTAATGTTGACACGACAACACAGTCTGTTCTAAACATGGTCTAATGTTGACATGGCAACATGGTCTGTCCTAAACATGGTCTAATGTTGACGTGGCAACACAATCTGTTCTAAACATGGTCTGATGTTGACATGGCAACACGGTCTGTCCTAAACCCATACTAACATACTACATACTTAATGAGTACCCATTCTAACATACTGTATACTACATACTTAATGAGTACTTATACTAACACACTGTATACTACATACTTAATGAGTACCCATACTAACATAGTTTATACAACATATTATATACTATTAATTCATTTTAGTATACTGTATCTGAACGGTATCCTTTCAGTTGAGCGTACCAGCGCTTCGCCTGTCTACCGGAAGTTGATTCTGTTGCTATGCAACCTCTTGCTAGGTTGTTAGCATAATAAAAAAGACAAGCTAGACATTTTACGATTTCAGGTGTTTTCAACAGCTGTTGAGCATTCACAAGTTCATCAGTTATTCTGTCACACTCAGACGTGTCGGCTCTGAAATCAGAGCAGATAGCCAGAATTATCGACGTCCATTGGGAACGCACAACGACTATACCACTGAGGTAAGAATGAGGTGAATAACCAAGTCAATAAACGTTGGGTAGTTAGTTAGATAGCATATAGTTAATATAATGTATTAGTAGCCAACTGAAGTTAGGTAGCTAGCTAACATACCAGTACAGCTGTAATGAGATGCTGTGCGGTTTGTAAGGATAGCGTAACTAACTAATTGTCAGCCAATATTATTATTTTTTTTTTAAACCTTTATTTAACTAGGCAAGTCAGTTAAGAAAAAAATATCATTTACAATGACGACCTAGAAACAGTGGGTTGACTGCCTGTTCAGGGGCAGAACGACAGATTGTTACCTTGTCAGCTTGGGGATTCGATCTTGCAACCATTCGGTTACTAGTCTAATGCTCTAACCACGAGGATACCTGCCGCCCATTCTCAAGCATAACGTGCAACGTAACTTATTTTAAAAGTCATTACTTTATTACATTGCTCAACATTTTCTTAACATTTGTCATAATTAGTTAAAGCAATTCATTTGTATCGGCTATCGTTCCGACTTCGGCTACATATTTTCCGGTATTTTCTTCAAATCTGAAAACGTTGTGAAGCCACGACCATTTTCTGAAGAATTGCATTATGGGCCCTAAAAGCACGGAAATAGTGTCCACCGTTTGTATACTTCGTATGTTGGCAAACGTAGTATGACGTCTCGGAACCTGTGTCATACTAACTCTATCAATACTTTGACCAATAAGCATAATTTATACGTCACAAATAGTGAGTATTCAAACACAGGTCTAATGTTGACATGACAACATGGTCTGTAATAAACTGACAAAGTCAGAGAATGTTGGTCCCTGTAACCTCAGCTCTCCTTTATCCACTCTGATGTTGATTAATGCTTAGTGTTCTTTACTGAGGTGTTCTATGTCTGCCCCTAGGGGGGTGCGATCATAGGGGCAGTCAGGTTTCTACTTAGCTGCTTCGCTGCAGAGTCATGGGTCAGATGGTTAAAAACTTGTTAACGGTACAGACACACACACCCCCCCGCTCAACTCAAACGGTGGCGCACTTAGAAATATTTAACCTCCACACATTAACAAGTCCAATAGCTCAAATGAAAGATACACACCTTGTTCATCTACCCAGCGTGTCAGATTTCTAAAATGTTTTACGGCGAAAACATAGCACATATTTATGTCAAACCACCACAAAGACACAGACGATATGCAGCCATTTTGTCGAACAAAAGATGCAATCACAAACGCAGGATTAAAAGAAAAATCATTCACTAACCTTTTGAAAATCTTCATCAGATGACAGTAATATGACATGTTACACAGTACATTTATGTTTTTTTCAATAATATGCAATTTATATCCATAAATCTCCGTTTACATTGACGCCATGTTCAGAAAATGCTCGAAAATGTCCGGAGAAATTATAGAAAGCTCCGCCAGATAACAGAAATACACATCATAAACTTTGACTAAATATACATGTTCTACATATAGTTAGAAAAATACACTGCTTCTTAATGCAACCGCTGTGTCACGTTTATTTTTAACGTTACGGAATTAGTTCACTATGCAATAATCTGAGACGGCGCTCAGACGTAAGCAATATTCCTCCGCTATGTTGGAGTCAACAGAAATACAAAATTACAACATAAATATTCCCTTACCTTTGATGGTCTTTGATCAGAATGTAGTGGAAGGAGTCATACTTACCCAATACATCATTTTGTTTCAGTTCGGGTGTCCATGTAGTAGCATATGCTACCACTTTCAGCTCAAATGCACCAAAAATTACTTCTGGTCCAGAACAGTTGCGCATCAAAACTTCAAAATTATATATTATTTGTCGACTAAACTGGTCAAACGAAGTGCAGAATCAAGCTTTCGGATGTTATAAATGCGACACCCACTCTTTTTCGTCTCAAAGGGACAAAGTTCGCGGGATTTGCACAATTAAATGCTCTACTGAATGAGGACATCTAGTGGAAGACATAGAAAGTGTTTCCAGATCCATAGCTGGTTGGGAAGGGTGGGGGCGATGACGTCAAAGTTGCCACAACTTTCTGGATGCCAAAACTAGTTTGGGAGATTGCCTGCCCTGTGAGTTCTGCTGTGCGTACAGACATAATTCAAACGGTTTCAGAAGCTTTAGAGTGTTTTCTATCCAATAATAATTATTATATGCATATATTAGCAATTTTGGACAGATTTTGTTTCAGGTTACTATGGGCACGCAATTCATCCAAAGGGGGCAGTATTATCCCTAGCCTTAACAGGTTTTAAGACCCTTTCTTCTTTAAGGTTGCTGCCCCTATCATCACCAAGCCTGTCTCTGACCTTTTTAACCCGTCTCTCTCCTCTGGGGAGGTTCCCAGTGCTTGGAAGGCAGCCACGGTCCATCCTTCATTTAAAGGAGGAGATCAAGCTGATCCTAACTGTTATAGGCCTGTTTCTATTTTGCCCTGTTTATCAAAAGTCAAACATGTCAATAATCAACTGACTAGCTTTCTTGATGTCTGTAGTATTCTCTCTGGTAAGCAATCTGTTTTCCACTCAGGTTATGGATGTGTCACTGCAACCTTAAAGTTCCTCAATGATGTCACCGTTGCCCTTGATTCTAAGCAATGTTTTGCTGCTATTTTTATCGACTTGGCCAAAGCTTTTGATACGGTAGACCATTGCATTCTTGTGGACCGGCTAAGGAGTATTGGTGTCTCTGAGGGGTCTTTGGCCTGGTTTGCTAACTACCTCTCTCAAAGAGTGCGGTGTATAAAGTCAGAAAAGTCTCAGCCACTACCTGAGTACCCCAAGGCTTGATCCTAGGCCCTACGCTCTTCTCAATTTACATCAACAACATAGCTCAGGCAGTAGGAAGCTCTCTAATCCATTTATATGCAGATGATACAGTCTTATACTCAGCTGGCCTTTCCCAGGATTGTGTGTTAAACACTCTACAACAAAGCTTTCTTAGTGTCCAACAATCTTTCTCTAACCTTAACCATTTTCTGAACACCTCCAAAACAAAGGTCATGTGGTTAGGTAAGAAGAATGCCCCTCTTCTCACAGGTGTGATTTCGACCTCTGAGGGTTTAGAGCTTGAGGTAGTCACCTAATACAAGTACTTGGGAGTATGGCTAGACGGTACACTGTCCTTCTGTCAGCACATATCAAAGCTGCAGTCTAAAGTTAAATCTAGACTTGGTTTCCTCTATGATAATCGCTCCTCTTTCACCTCAGCTGCCAAACTAACACCGATTCAGATGACCATCCTACCCATGCTAGATCACCAAGATGTAATTTATAGATCGGCAGGTAAGGGTGCTCTCGAGTGGCTAGATGTTCTTCACCATTCAGCCATCAGATTTGCCACCAATGCTCCTTCTAGGACACATTACTGCACTCTATACTCATCTGTAAACTGGTCATCTCTGTATACCCGTCGCAAGACCCACTGGTTGATGCTTATTTATAAAACCCTGTTAGGCCTCACTCCCCCTATCTGAGATATCTACTGCAGCCCTCATCCTCCACATAAAAACACTCGTTCTGCCAGTCACATTCTGTTAAAGGTCCCCAAAGCACACACATCCCTGGGTCGCTCCTCTTTTCAGTTCGCTGCAGCTAGCGACTGGAACAAACTGGACAGCTTTATCTCAATCTCTTCATTCAAAGACTCATCATGGACACTCTGACGGTTATAGCTGCTTTGTGTGATTTATTTAAAAATTTTAATCCCAGGCCCCTGTCCCCGCAGGAGGCCTTTTGCCCTTTGGTAGGCTGTATTGTAATTGTAAAAAATAATGTGTTCTTAACTGACTTGTAAAATAAAGTTTCAATAAAAAAAATAAAAATGCTCCACTCTGACTGTGTTTCTACAGGCGTAGCTGCTTCAATGTGGAGTCATGCTCCACTCTGACTGTGTTTCTACAGGCGTAGCTGCTTTGTTGTGGAGTCGTGCTCCACTCTGACTGTGTTTCTACAGGCGTAGCTGCTTCAATGTGGAGTCGTGCTCCACTCTGACTGTGTTTCTACAGGCGTAGCTGCTTTGTTGTGGAGTCATGCTCCACTCTGACTGTGTTTCTACAGGCGTAGCTGCTTCAATGTGGAGTCGTGCTCCACTCTGACTGTGTTTCTACAGGCGTAGCTGCTTCAATGTGGAGTCATGCTCCACTCTGACTGTGTTTCTACAGGCGTAGCTGCTTTGTTGTGGAGTCATGCTCCACTCTGACTGTGTTTCTACAGACGTAACTTATTGGTATTCTTGTCGTAACGTTGGGAAAGTTATCAGAGCGATTTGTCATTCTGCTTGTCAGAAGCTAGTTCTCTTCTACTACACTCTGTGATGTGTGTGTGTGTGTGTGTGTGTGTGTGTGTGTGTGTGTGTGTGTGTGTTGGTTTTTTCTGCGGTAGTACACACACACACAGAGACTGGTTTAACCAGGTGTGTGGATTCTAGCCAATCAGTGATAGTGATTGATGGTATGAGAAATGAAAATCAGAATTACTGCGGAACTCAAGGACTTTGTCCTAAATGGCATCCTATTTCCCTTTGTAGTGATATACTTGTGACAAAAATGTCTGCACTACATACGGAATAGAGTGTCATAGGGCTCTGGTCTAAAGTAGTGCACTATATAGGGAATAGGGTGCCATAGGGCTCTGGTCTAAAGTAGTGCACTATATAGGGAATAGGGTGCCATAGGGCTCTGGTCTAAAGTAGTGCACTATATAGGGAATAGGGTGCCATGGGGCTCTGGTCTAAAGTAGTGCACTATATAGGGAACAGGGTGCCATAGGGCCCTGGTCTAAAGTAGTGCACTATATAGGGAATAGGGTGCCATAGGGCCCTGGTCTAAAGTAGTGCACTATATAGGGAATAGGGTGCCATAGGGCTCTGGTCTAAAGTAGTGCACTATATAGGGAATAGGGTACCCGTTGGGATTCATTATAAGGTCTGTTTCTCTCTCTGAGTTATACATTTTAATTTATTTTATGTTATTACCTGGTACTTCCTGTATATAGCCACGTTACTACCTCCCTGTCTATAGCCATGTTATTACCTGGTACTCCCTGTATGTAACTATGTTATTACCTTGTACTCCCTGTATATATCCATGTTATTACCTGGTACTCCCTGTATATATCCATGTTATTACCCGGTACTCCCTGTATATAGCCATGTTATTACCTGGTACTCCTTGTATATAGCCATGTTATTACCTGGTACTTCCTGTATATAGCCATGTTATTACCTGGTACTTCCTGTATATATCCATGTTATTACCTGGTACTCCCTGTATATAGCCATGTTATTACCTGGTACTCCCTGTATGTAGCCATGTTTTTACCTCCCTGTATATAACCATGTTATTACCTGGTACTCCCTGTATATAGCCATGGTATTACCTGGTACTCCCTGTATATATCCATGTTATTACCTGGTACTCCCTGTATATAACCATGTTATTACCTGGTACTCCCTGTATATAGCCATGTTATTACCTGGTACTCCCTGTATATAGCCATGTTACTACCTGGTACTCCCTGTATATAGTCATGTTACTACCTGGTACTCCCTGTATATAACCATGTTATTACCTCCCTGTATATAACCATGTTATTACCTGGTACTCCCTGTATATAGCCATGTTATTACCTGGTACTCTCTGTATATAACCATGTTATTACCTCCCTGTATATAACCATGTTATTACCTGGTACTCCCTGTATGTAACTATGTTATTACCTGGTACTCCCTGTATATAACCATGTTATTACCTGGTACTCCCTGTATATAACCATGTTATTACCCGGTACTTCCTGTATATAGCCATACTCTTACCTGGTACTTCCTGTATATAGCCATGTTATTACCTGGTACTCCCTGTATATAGCCATGTTATTACCTGGTACTCCCTGTATATAACCATGTTAATACCTCCCTGTATATAACCATGTTATTACCTCCCTGTATGTAACCATGTTATTACCTGGTACTCCCTGTATGTAACCATGGTATTACCTGGTACTCCCTGTATATAACCATGTTATTACCTGGTACTCCCTGTATATAGCCATGTTATTACCTGGTACTTCCTGTATATTACCATGCTATTACCTGGTACTTCCTGTATATAGCCATGCTAACACCTGATACTTCCTGTATATATCCATGCTATTACCTGGTACTCCCTGTATATAGCCATGTTATTACCTGGTACTCCCTGTATATAACCATGGTATTACCTCCCTGTATGTAACCATGTTATTACCTGGTACTCCCTGTATATAGCCATGTTATTACCTGGTACTTCCTGTATATAGCCATGCTATTACCTGGTACTTCCTGTATATAGCCATGATATTACCCGGTACTTCCTGTATATAGCCATGCTCTTACCTGGTACTCCCTGTATATAGCCATGTTATTACCTGGTACTCCCTGTATATAACCATGTTATTACCTCCCTGTATATAACCATGTTATTACCTGGTACTCCCTGTATATAACCATGTTATTACCTTCCTGTATATAGCCATGTTATTACCTGGTACTCCCTGTATATAACCATGTTATTACCTGGTACTCCCTGTATATAGCCATGTTATTACCGGGTACTCCCTGTATATAACCATATTATTACCTCCCTGTATATAGCCATGTTATTACCTGGTACTCCCTGTATGTAACCATGTTATTACCTGGTACTCCCTGTATATAACCATGTTATTACCTGGTACTCCCTGTATATAGCCATGTTATTACCGGGTACTCCCTGTATATAACCATATTATTACCTCCCTGTATATAGCCATGTTATTACCTGGTACTCCCTGTATGTAACCATGTTATTACCTGGTACTCCCTGTATATAGCCATGTTATTACCTGGTACTTCCTGTATATTGCCATGATATTACCTGGTACTTCCTGTATATAGCCATGCTAACACCTGATACTTCCTGTATATAGCCATGTTATTACATGGTACGCGGGCTGCGTCAGTGGCACTGTGTTGTCCTTAAAGTGGGTGAAGAAGGTGATTAGCTTGTCCATAAGAAAGATGTCGGTGTCCTCAACGTGGCTGGTTTTTGTTTTGTAGTCCCTGGTTGTCTATAGATCCTGCCACATACGTCTCGTGTCTGAGCCGTTGAATTCAAACTCCACTTTGTCTCTATACTGACGTTTTGTCTGTTTGATTGTCTTACGGAGGGAATAACTACTCTGTTTATATTATTTTTTGAGTTTCTGAGTTTGTTATTCTTTGGCCAGTTTATATTTATATATTTATATTGTGCCATATTCCCAGTCATGGTTAAATGTGGTGGTTCGCACTTTCAGTTTTGTGCGAATGCTGCCATCCATCCATGATTTCTGGTGAGTGGAGGTTTAGTAATAGTCATAGCGGGTACAACATCTGCACTTAATGATTAACTCAGTCACCGTGTCAGTATTATCGTCAATGTTATTATCGGAGGAGAATGTATCTCAGTCCGCATTTTCAAAACAATCTTGAAGTTACTTGCTATTCCAACTTCTCCTTGTCGAGTGTTTTAGCAGTGCGACTACAGGCAATGTGGTGATAGAACTATGGCAGCCTTTTCTTTTGTTAAATTCCTCAAATTTTTGCTTTGTTAAATTGCTACAATAAATGCGGCCTCAGGATGTGTGTTTTCCAGTTTGCATAAAGTCCAACGACTTCCTTTGAGGGCATCCACTTGACTGGGGATATACACAGCTGTGACTATAACTGAAGAGAATTCTCTTGGGAGGTAATATGGTCGGCATTTGATTGTGAGGTATTCTATGTCGGGTGAACAAAAGGATTTGAGTTCCTGTATGTTATCACAATCACACCATGAGTAGTTAATCATGAGACATACACCACTGCCTTTCTTCTTCCCGGAGAGATATTTATTCCTGTCTGCGCAATGAACTGAGAATCCAACTGACTGGACTCAGACAGTATATCCTTAGCCATGTTTACGTGAAACAGAGTTACAATCCCTGATGTCTCTCTGGAAAGAAACCCTCATTCCACATGTGTTGATGGCTTCACTATTATTCGACAATGTAGAAAATAGTAAAAATTTTAAATTTTAAAAATCCTGGAAAGAGTAAGTGTTCTAAACCTTCTGACTCTACCTGTTAACTTTCACACACATCTCCGTTAACTATATATTTTTATTTGTTTTCTTTTTCTATTACTGATTCAGTCACTTGTCTTTTTGACCTGCACTGTTGGAGATTAGAAACACAGTCGATTAGAAAGACGTGCTCGCTGAAGTGTTTCAGGGAGCGTTTGACAGTGATGAGGGGTGGTCGTTTGACCACAGACCCATTACGGAACCAAGCAATGAGGCAGTGATCGCTGAGATCCTTGTTGAAGACAGCAGAGGTGTATTTGGAGGGCAGGTTGGTTAGGATGATATCTATGAGGGTGCCTATGTTTACGCATTTGGGGTTGTACCTGGTAGGTTCATTGATAATTTGTGTGAGATTAAGGGCATTAAGCTTGAATTGTAGGATGGCCGGGGTGTTAAGCATGTCCCGATTTAGGTCACCTAACAGCACGAGCTCTGAAGATAGATGGGGGAAATCAGTTCAGCTGGGGGCAGAAGGTGGTCTATAGCAAGTGGCAACGGTTAGAGACTTGTTTCTGGAAAGGTGGATTTTTAAAAGTAGAAGCTCACATTGTTTGGGCACAGACCTGGATAGTAAGACAGAACTCTGCAACTCTGCCCCCTTCGGCAGTTCTATCTTGTCGGAAAATGTTATAGTTAGGGATGGAAATTTCAGGGTTTTTGGTGG